>NC_069506.1:36083738-36196238 GCF_027579735.1 Bombina bombina
AACTTAGCAAAATAAAAGTCATATTTAAAGTTGCATGCTCTGTCTGTATCGTGAAAGTTTTTGAGATCTTGCATTTTACTTGCATTATCAAATGTACTTAGTTCTCTGAGGTTGACTAAGGTGCAGCAGTATACTACTGGGAGCGTTGGTGATCGGCGGCTGCATGTATAGGTCTATTGTCATTGACTTATCAGAGGTGTTCCGCTAGATCCTTGTAGTGAAGTTATTTAAATGTGAAATGATCAGAAAATGCAGGAATCCCTTTGCACAGATTGCTTTACTGTGAATAACGGCTCACACAGAGCTTGGTGGATTGTGACTATATTGTTTTTCTTTTTTTTCTTTTCTCAGACACCTTTTGTTTAAAAAACAAAAACTTGAAGATATTTTAAAATCCTTTTATACTATAAACAAAACTTATGTTAATGTATCACAAAGTTAAAGTGATTGTAAAGTTTAATGAATTAAAGCTAAAACAGTGATAACAAAGATGTAATTTACCTATGTGCATTTTCAATGGCATGTCCCTTTATCATCAAAATTAACAATCACTTTAAAGTGCCCGATTTTTAAAAATTTGATTTAAAACAGGGGCACTTTAATTTATCCAAATTTATATTTCACTTGTGTTTGGAAAATACCTTTTAATCTTGACAGCCGCTCCAGCTTCCCCCGGTCGTCGCAAGCCTCTTCCTACGTCAGAAATTACGGATCGGTCATCCTCCAATCACGACTTCCCCCCGTGATTGGAGAAAGCCGGATTCCTCATTTTAGACCCAAGAAGAGGCTTTGCGACGGGTGAAATGTAAATTTTGATGAATTAAAATGTCCCTGTTTTTAATCGAATTTTTAAAAATTTACATTCACTTTAAAGGGACATTCCAGTGAAAATGTAAATGCACATAGGTAAATTACATCTTTGTTATCACTGTTTTAGTGTTAACATTTTTCTCTGCACGTGCATGTGAAGCATAGCTGGATATCTTCATTGCATCAGCTTTTTAAGTACTACAGCTGCTCAGAGTGCCAGTGGGGCTTGTATCTTATCAGCTATAAACAAATTGAGTAATTTCATGATGGTACAAGCTACTTAGGCTCTCAGAGCAAGTGCTGTGTTTAAAATGCTGGCGCACGGTGCATACTTAAATACACTTTAAAAAAAACAAAAAAACCTATAGCTTTTACTAGGAGCATTTTTGCTAACACATGAATATTACAAAAATGTTTCTATTCTAAACTGAAATGCATCCATGTGGATTTTAATTTTGGCTGTATGTCCCTTTAAATTGTGTTTGATCAACTGTGGAGTATGTAATTCTACATATTCAGATAAATGAAAGGGTCATGATTTAGATAGGGAATACAATATTAAAAAAAGGTTTCCACTTCTATTAACAAATTTGTTGATTCTCTTGTTGTTCTTTGTTGAACAGTTATCTAGATAAGGTAGCGTGCACAAGTCTGCAGCACTACATGACAGGAAATAGCGCTGCCATCTAGTGCTCTTGCTAATGTATAACGTTGCACAACTGCTGCTATATAGTGCTGCAGGCACGTGCACACTTCTGAACTTTCCTGCTTTTGAACAAAGGATAACAAGAAAATGTAATAAAGTAAATTGGAAAGTTGTTCAAAATTGTATGTTCTATCTGAATCATGAAAGAAAAATGTTTGGTTTAATGTCCCTTTAATACTATTCAATTCCAGACACGGTGAACAATCAGAGGTCACACACAACTAGTGATCAGTGACTGCCCAAAGGGTTCAGTGGCCACAGGTGGAAATGAGACTACAAATTTAGATTGCTTTAGTAAAACCACACAAACATTAGGGTCTATATTTGTTGAGCCCCAGGTACCCCACTTTATGAGGACTCCTGTTAGCAACTGTAGTGCACTGAAGCCCCTCTGGCATGAGAAGGGTTATATTTGGAAAGGATGCAGCCAACAGGCACATTTCCCACTTCAGTGCTCCATATGTTCAGTTTCTGCCCCTTTTAGTCTCCCTCACACGTTCTCTGTTACTCCCCCCCACACACACGTGTCCCTGGCCCCTTTTTTTTTTTTTATCCCCAGCCCGAATTTTCCCCCCCATAAAACACGCCTGCAAACCTCACTCCCAAATGAGGAATGTGCTCGGTGCTAAAAGGCTGTCCCGGGGGCTCTGTTTTCGTAGGGGTTTTGTAGCTGCCAGAACTCTCCTCTGATATTTCTGGAGCTCGTGTCAAGTTGCACATAAGTGAGGACATGATAGGACAGGCAGATAGGAACACCCTGGAAACAGGAAAGTATGAGGCAGCATTAGTCTTTTTATTTGGCAAATAAGGGTCATTTATACGCCAGATAAAGTACTGTAAGGAGCTGCTCTGTTCTCTATATCGCTCACTTTCCTTGCTTTGTTCTTAGGCTCTGTTTGAGTATCTCCCTCATCCAGCCACTAGCTCTAAGGACAAAGATGAGCAGGTGACGCAGGGAGACTGGCTGAACCTAGTCGAGGTCACCAATTGTCACAATGTTCTGTAATTCGGACGTTTTTAAAGGAAGTTTGGTTGTATAAAAATGGCAGATCCACTGGAGTGCTATCAGCTATCGCAGAGCTAATTAAAGGGCCAGTAAACCCACAAAATGTTATATAATTCTGCATATAGTGCAGAATTATATAACATCTGCTTAGCCCCAGCTTTCTACCTGAAATGATTTCAAAGAAATTTTCCTACAAAAATTACTTTTACAGTACGCCGCTCCTGGCTCTACTGAGCGGGTCTGTTTGTTTTTTCTAAGCGCATTGGGTACGCTGTCTATTCACAGCCGGCCCGATCGCGCCATTAAACTCAATGTAACTCGCTTCTGCTACCAGAACGGGAGCGAGATACATTGAGTTTAATGGCATTTATTTTGCAGCCCCCCCCCCCCCCTTACTGTATTTTTGACACTTTAAAAAAGAAAGTTTGGGTTTGAGAAATACAGTGCATTCTGGAGACCACAGTTGTACAAGCCTACTACATATCTGTCCCTGATTGACCACAGCAGAGATGATAAGATAAGGACTAAAAAACAATGCAAGTTTTACTTACAAAATGACAGTGGCTAGCCTTCTCTACTTCAGTAACAAGTTCAGATTGGCTCTTCCGAATGAGACAAGTGGTGAGGAGGGGGTGGCTATTAACATATATAATATAAAAATGGAAAATATAAATAAGACCACTTAAAAACCTTTGTAATTTACAGTGTTGTGTCCCTTTAATGTTGAAGCCAAAGTTATTTGTTACTCAGACCATGAAATCCCTTATACCATTGGTTTTCAAACCTGTCCTGTCTCTCTAACAGGACACATTTTAAGGATTTCTGAACTAGAGCACAGGTGAAACAATCTGCTGATTAGTAACCATGGTTATTTTACTTGTTCTTATCCTAGGAAAAACCTGGCCTGTTGGGGAGGCCTGCGGGCAGGTTTGAAAACCAGTGTGTTATAAAAAAAAAAAAAAGAGGTCTGTGCTAGACAAAGTGAGATGAATATAGTGAATATTTTCTAAAGTAACTAAAGATAACTTTATATAGATGAAGATACTCTCAAACTCGCACTTAGTTTAACCCTTATCTTGTCCCTTGTAACCAATTAGCTTTTATCCAAGGAAACTTTGCCCCTCTATTGTTTTATACTTTGTCACTGGCTCAAAATAAAAGATATCTAAAAGGGATCATTTTTTGAGTTATCTTCATTCCTTATCAGTATTTTCCACAGACAATTTTGCAAGCGGTGCGGCATTATAAAGTACTTGGGTGGAGGCAATGTAATACTTTGTAATATTATAAAGTGCTATGCAAAGCACAAATTAATTACATAATTTAACAAATTTATTCAATGGCAATTTGCACAATAAACATTTAAACATTTTAATATTGGCTAGTTTGATCTTAATATTGGCTTACATTTTAGATGGGTGGTCAGTAAAATCAGCCGGATGGTGTGCCCATTAAAAAGGTTCATGGTAAAATGCTGCTTATGTTTCTCATGCTCCATTCGTACTGCTTTCTGCCTTTAAAGGGACAGTCTACACCAGAATTTGTATTATTTAAAAAGATAGATAATCCCTTTATTACCCATTCCCCAGTTTTGCATAACCAACACAGTTATATTACTAGACTCTTTACCTCTGTAATTACCTTGAATCTAAGCCTCTGCAAACTGCCCCCTTAATTCAGTTCTTTTGACAAACTTGTATTTTAGCCAATCAGTGCTGACTCCTCCTAGGTAACTCCACGGTGTGAGCACAATGTTATCTATATGACACACATGAACTAACGCCCTCTAATTGTTAAAAATGCATTCAGATAAGAGGCGACCTTCAAGGGTTAAGAAATTAGCACATGAGCCTACCTAGGTTTAGCTTTCAACTAAGCATACCAAGAGAGCAAAGCAAAATTGATGATAAAAGTAAATTGTAAAGTTGTTTAAAATCACATGCCCTATCTGAATCATGAAGGTTTATTTTTGACTTGACTGTCCCTTTAACCAGAAAAGATGTATCTAGATTCCCAGGACTGCTTGTCTTTAAAATAGACCCAAGTAGTTCTGTTTTACTCTTCCCTTAAATTGTTTATTAAAAATATTAGGGGCAGTATATCACTTATGTTAAAGGGACATAAATTCCCTTTTGCTTTTGTGTGAAAATTGTGATAGTCCCACCGTCTTTACTCATGCCAAAAAATTCTGTAACCTATGTTTTCTTCAAAATTCCCAGAACTGCCTAAACTAGCGATTTATTTGCAGAATTTTACAGAAAATCTAGGTTACAGAATTTGGTTTTGGCCCCTTTAGGGAGTGTGGGTGAAGTACATATCTAGACACAAATGTCTCTTTACGTTTATCTGCACAGTCCATACTTATTTAGTTTAGTGCAATATTGAGCTTATTTCCAAGCATTACGTATGTTCAATTACAAATATGTAACATACGTGTCCCTCTTTATACGTTTTTTGTATAGCTGATATTCTGGTTAATTAAAACATTTATGGGTCTCCTAAAAAATAGAAAAATAAATTAAATAAGTATATATTGCGCTATTTGCGAGACTGAATATTCGGAATTAGAGCAAAAATTGACCTCCAAGGAGCAAACTCCCTGAAATTTGTACTTTTCTGACCATATATCACAAACCACAATGTGTCATTGCGACCATTTTGGCTCCACACACCCTTTCCCTTACATTTTGATGAGCGAGCCATGATTGATGGTTCTTTGAACTGTAGTGGCAGCGATCTTGCGCAAGATTGTTGAACCCTAACAAATTGAAATGAGGTGCTTCCAAGCAAAGCATATGGAGTATTATTCTTGCAGCCAGCCCCATTTGCTTATATTCAGACTTAATCTTGTTGGCAACAGCAGAACACTTGGCATGTGGCTGGTTAATGCCGAGAAGTAAATGAGGCGGTGGTGGCTGTTTTTTCACTTAAGCGATTGAAGCTGTCACAGAGAAGGTGACCCCCCCCGCTCCTTGTTCTCATTGCAGCCTGCGGCTCCTCTCTGGAAAATCTCACTTCTGTTAGGCCTCTTGCTTCACTTTTATTATAAGATAAGCCTTTCATGTTTTATTGTTATGAGTTTAAGGCTGGCCTGGAGGTGCCGCACTTTAGTGGAAACATCTGTGGTGCGCAGTGCGGCAGGATCAGGTGGCAGTGGCTGTCGCACATTGGCTGCCGTTTTAACCCCCTGTCAGCCAAAAATACCACTTCATGACCTATGGGGCTCCATCCACATCAACGTATAGCTCTTAAGTGTGTGAAATTAAAGGGATATTTAACCTAATTTGTTTTTCTTTCATGATTCAGATAGAGTTTGGGATTTAATACAACTTTCTAATTTACTATTGTCAATTTTTCTTCTTTCTCTTGATATCTTTTTTTTGTTAAAAAGCAGTGGTGTATGCTTAGGAGCCGGCACATTTCTGAAGAACTGTATGGGAGCAGTTTTGCAAGAATGTTATTCATCCGCAAGGGCATTAGATTACATGGATTTCCTGCTATGTAGTGCTCCAGATGACTACCTAGGTATCTCTTCAACACAGAATATCATGGTAACGAAGCTAATTTGATAATATCGCGCAAAAAAAAAAAATCATATTGATATTCTGTATTGAAGAGGTAACCTAGGTTGGTGCCTGGCACAGTGTTTATTTTGATGTCAAATTTCGATTTAGTCTTTTGACTTAAAGGGACACTGTACTCAAAATTTTTCTTTTGTGATTCACATAGAGCATGCGTTTTTAAGCAACTTTCTAATTTACTCCTATTATCAAATTTTCTTCATTCTCTTGGTATGTTTATTTGAAAAGCAAGAATGTAAGTTTAGATGCCGGACCATTTTTGGTGAACAACCTGGGTTGTCCTTGCTGATTGGCCAGCACCAATAAACAAGTGCTGTCCATGGTACTGAAGCAAACATTTGCTGGCTCCTTAGCTGAGATGCCTTCTTTTTGAAATAAAGATAGCAAGAGAACGAATTAAAATTGATAATAGAAGTAAATTAGAAAGTTGCTTAAAATTGCATGCTCCATCTGAATCATGAAAGAAAAATTTTGGGTTCAGTGTCCCTTTAAATGCCATTTTAGTTTTAGTCGTATTTTAATTATCTGAATTGTTTTAGTTTTCCAGTAGATTTTAGTCGACTAAAATCTAAGGGGTTTTAGTTAAAGGGATACTGAACCCAAATTTTTTCGTTCGTGATTCAAATAGAGCATGCAATTTGAAGTAATTTTCTCATTTACTCCTATTATTAATTTTTCTTCGTTCTCCTGCTATCTTTATTTGAAAAAGAAGGCATCTAAGCTTTTTTGTTTCGTTCAGAACTCTGGACAGCAATTTTTTATTGGTGGATGAATTTATCCAGCAATCAGCAAGAACAACCCAGGTTGTTCATTAAAAATGGGCCGGCAGCTAAACTTAAATTCTTGCATTTCAAATAAAGATACCAAGAGAATAAAGAAAATTTAATAGGAGTAAATTGGAAAGTTGCTTAAAATTTCATGCTCTCTCTGAATCATGAAAGAAAAAATTTGGGTTCAATATCCCTTTAAAGTGTAATGCATTATTTAAAGTTAAAGGATTACTTTCTGTTATAATTTTTAAGCTAAACATCTAACATATTAAAGTTAATAAACATTAATTAAAACCTACTGACCTATATTTTCTCCAAAACGAAGTTTCATAACGTTCTAAAAGTTATATCTTTTATTCGCCAATGATGTCACGTTATCCTGCCCACTATTTTCAGCACTGAGTGTTCAAAATACTTAAACCAATAACTTTGTGTTTAAAGCGCCATTTTGAAACCTAGGTATTGTAAACGGATTGGTACAGAGCAAAGGATACCCACGGAGGGGGTTTGGAAAACAATTAAATTTGCAGACAAGATTTCTGCTATACGGTAGAGATATGTTAATGAAATGCTATTGATAAAAAGCGTATTTGGGGTAGTTAGTTAGTAACAGGCATAGAAAATATTTACTTACAGAGGCCCTTTAAGGTCAAGTTACGAATATTGCCCCACGGCATTGCATAGACATTTAAAAATTAAGAAGGGTTTAATTCATGAAAAGTTTTACATTTTTATATATATATATATATATATATATATATATATATATATATATATATATATATATATATATATATATATATATATATATATATATATATATATATATATATATATATATATATATATATATATATATATATATATATATATATATATATAGAAGATTTTTTTCCCTATTTACCGCTGCGACGATAAGTGCAACTGCTCTACTGCCCGCCATATTGTCAAAATGATTGACAGATGATGATTTGTAAAATAACGAATCCTTGTTTCCCTCCCGGGGCGTTCAGCCCCTTTGCTTAAACTTCATAGCCCGGGGGAAAACAAAGATTGGTTCTTTTATGAATCGTCATCTGTCAATCAATTTGACAAAATGGCAAACGGGAGAGCTGCGCTTATCGTCACAGCGCTAAATAGGTAAAAATTATTTTATATATATATATATATCTATCTATCTATCTATCTCTTAAATGTCTATGCAATGCCGTGGGGCAATATTAGTAAACTGACCTTCACTTTAAGCATTTCTCTATCATTTCCAAACTCATGTTTTTATTTATGATATTAAAGGACCAGTCAACACATTAGATTTGCATAATCCGCAAATGCAAGATAACAAGACAATGCAATAGCACTTAGTCTGAACTTCAAATGAGTAGTAGATTCTTTTTATAACAAATTTCAAAGTTATGTATATTTCCACTCCCCCTGTACCATGTGATAGCAATCAGCCAATCACAAATGCATATACGTATAGTCTGTGAATTCTTGCACATGCTCAGTAGGATCTGGTGACTCAAAAAGTGTAAATATAAAAAACTGTGCACATTTTTTTTAATGGAAGTAAATTGGAAAGTTGTTAAAAATGACATGCTGTATCTGAATCATGACAATTTAATTTAACCTGAGTGTCCCTTTAAGGTTTAAAAATGCAATAAAGATTTAGCCGTTGTGATATATAACGTCTTTATTAAACTTGAAATTAAATAAAAACCAAGTTTCCTAACCAAACATACGTGCACCTTTAAAACATAAAAACAAACTACTAAATTGTATTGGCTGTAACGCCATTGCCCATATTACCCAATATATAAACTTTAACAGTTCTCTGTTAATAATTAAAACAAGTATTCAGTAACACAACAAAAAGTTTCTGCAGCTAGCACAGGCACAGCATAACTTAAACCCATACTCGTGGGTTATTCTTATTTCTATAGGAAGAATCGATTGATTGTTCACAGATTCGAAAAAAAATTCGGCAACAAAATTAACACTGCTCTAGAACTTCCAAACTCATTATAATGTACTTTTATTTTATTTTTTACAAAAGAGCCGTAATTAGATAAGGATTGATTATAACACCTTGCATAACAGCAGTTTTATGCTCATATTAGTGACGAAATTAATGCTGGTCTAGAGCACTACGTGGCAGGAAATAGTGCAGCCATCTACTGCTTTTGCAAATGGGTAAAATCTTTGCAAAACTGCTGCCATATAGTGCTCCTGACAAGTGTATGCTCCTGAGCTTACATCCCTGTTTTTTTTTTAACAAAAGAATATATAGAGAACTAAGCAAACTTTATAATATAAGTAAATTAGGTGGTTTAAAATTGCATGATCTATTTGAATAATGAAAGAAAAAATGTGGGTTTCATGTCCCTTTAATGATTACTGGCCTATAAAGAAAACTGTAATACATTTTTCTTAGCTAAAAAAAAGTATGTTTTTTTTTTTTATATATATATTTATTTATCACTTGGCAACTTACTTATATACTGTAATTCTGTCCTTCCTGGTGACATTATCCATATTAAAGGGCATGAATCCAAACATTTTTCTTTCGTGATTTTGGTAGAACATACAATTTTAAGCAACTTTTCAGTTTACTTCCCTTATTAAATTTGTTGAAGGAGCAGCAATGCACTACTGGTTTCTGTCATTGGCTCATATGTATATGTAGCCACCAATCGGCATCTAGAACCTAGGTTCTTTGCTGCTCCTGAGCTTTTTCTAGATAAACCTTTCAGCAAAGGATAACAAGAGAAGTAGGCAAATTAAATAGAAGTAAATTGCAAAGTTGTTTAAAATTGTATGCTGTATAAAATCACGAATATCTAATTTAGGACTTTACTGTCCCTTTAAGACTAAACTAAATTACAAGAGTTCAGTAATTTCAACCCGACGTATGGCTAAACACTGGGCTTGAAATATCTGGTTTGCTGTTTTGTTTTGTCCTCTAATCTCTATATCTTTTTGTGTAACTGTATATCTCTTTCTATCTCTGTCATTTGTTCGTGCTCTACCTTGCTATCTTTCCTTGGCTTCTACGAAAATGAAGCCTGGCTCCTACATTTTAAACATATTTATCCTATTCTGCTTAGCACGCTCCTGTTGCACTGGAATTCAAAACCATGCGAGCTAACTGGTTAGAACAAATAAAAGTTACGATAAATTGTTGGGTCGGCTCATTTTCAGCAATGAATTGATTCCAAGAAAGCAAGCAGGTCCCAGTAGATGTTTAAAAAAATATATATATTTATTACTTTCATAAGCTGAGTTGGAGCCAATAGTCTGATCATGTTCACTCCATGATTCCATTTCATTGATGTCTGGCAATACAGAGCAAAAGTGAGCCTTGGTATATACCTGGATTTCTCAGTTACAGATTTCAGGGCAAACTCTTCCCCCCCCATCGTAATGATGATAGAATCACAGAAAATGTACAAATAACTTGTGAGTACATTTAAAGCTAACAATAAAGCTAAACAGGCATATCTTTATAATATTGCATCACATTGCTGGAGTTTTTTGTTTTACCTTATTTAAAAAAAACAAAAAAACACCCCAAAACAAAAACAAAAAAAAGAATACACACATAGAAATAATTATATACCACCTGGGAGGTATTATTATATACATGCGATAATCATATCTGACAGTGCATAACAATTGTCATAGCCTTTCAGTCCCAGGACTAGCTATTTACAGCTAAATAAACATCAATCCTACACATAAGATCAAAGAGAGAAACCCCCCCCCCTAACTTTCTAATGTGATGATTTGTAAAGCATTTTATTATTAAATAAATACTTATGGTAACTGGGTTTTAACATATAGTTAAAAGGATATAAAACCCCCCAAAAATTCTTTCAGTATTCAGATAGTGCATGCAGTTTTAAGAAACTTTCTAATTTACTCTTATTATCAATTTTTCTTTATGTTGGTATTTTTATTTGAAAAAGCAGGAATGTAAGCTTAGGAGCAGGCCCATTTTTATTTCAGTATCCACAATGCATTGCGATCCCAGAGTAGTGTTCAGCCGATGTACCAATTGAGGGCAGCATTCACATACCTGGACCAATATGCACTTAAAGCTTTAGTTTAACGGTTTACGGTGAGTTTTAAACATATATTTCTCTTGTTAAGTGTAGTCAGTCCACGGGTCATCCATTACTTATGGGATTATATCTCTTCCCCAACAGGAAGTTGCAAGAGGATCACCCAAGCAGAGCTGCTATATAGCTCCTCCCCTCACATGTCATATCCAGTCATTCTCTTGCAAGCTAACTAAAGATAGGTAGTTTATTCCAAAAAAATGTCTCTTGTAAGCTTATTACCTACATTGATTCTATGCATTCCAGCACAGTTTGGCAGCTTAGAGGTTAAACCCTGGCATGTTGGGATGTCCCAAGGACTGGAGTTAAGAACCTGGTATATGCTGCTAACTAAATGTGCTTTGAGAGCTCAGAATTGTTTCTGTGCTGGCCAAAATATTTTACAGTTATGGAATGCTGCGTAGTAAGGGCTTGCCAACTATTTTCACCTTTTTAAATATTGTAAGATCACAGGCTGTTAATTTTCTCTCGGCTTCTCCAGAAATCTTTTGTCAACTGCATGTACTAAGGGTAAGATAACGGCTATGATAAAGCTTTAAAAAAGCTTTACTAATAACGTTTGTAAATGTAGCGGGAGCTGCACAAGATGTGTATAGTGTTTAATGTCCCCTTAAAGGGACATCAAACAGGTTGAGATATGTGCATATCCTAAAAGGGCTAATTTAATCAAAAATAGTTTGCATTAAAAAATTGCTGGCAAGTATTGTTTTAAAATTTTCAAAAATAAGCAAAATTAATTACATAGCTAAGCTGCCTGGAGCAGCCAACTCCACCCCTCTTACCAGTGTTTAGACACAGGTATTGTATTTAAACTGAGTTCACAGCTTCTTAGCATGCTCCAGCAGATAATCCCTATGCATTTTTGCATTCTACCAAAAGAACAATAGATATAGATACAGCCATAGAATGAAATGTGTGGGGAGTTGGAGCTTTACAATTCAGAAACTTAAAAGAAAGGGATAATGGTGAGGCACTGCAGTATAAATCTGCAGGTAAAGTAATTAAAGTACATATTATATTTAGTCTCTATCACAACTTGTTTTATGTCCCTTTAAGTTGTTTTTTTGTGTGCAGGGACCTCTTTATCCTCCTCCCTCTCTGCCTTCCATTTGGTGATACAATTCTGTTTTGGGCACTTGCCTGTTGTGGGGGAATGCAAAACTACCAGGTTAGGGTTTTAGGGTATGGGCTAGAGTTGGGGCTTTAGTGTGTAGTACACTAGTACCATGTATAATAATGAAACTTAAAGTGATGGTAAATCCTAGCGTTTCAAAAAATCACTAAAAATAAAGGCGCCCTTCATTCATCAGTTTAAAAAAAACAAAAAAAAAAACATTGAAAGGTGCCTTTATTTCTCAGCGACTTAACCGTTAAGCCTAGCGGCTCTGGCGGCCCACAACACTGCTCATTTTTCAATGAGATGACATCTCCGCCTCTTAACCAATAGATCTGCGGGACATTCGGCATTATGCTGTAGGCTTGCTCGGCTATTGGCTAAGAGGCAAAAACGTCACCTCATTCAAATAATGAGAATTGCTGTGGCTTAGCTGAGCAGTGAAGCTGTGGCAAAACAAAGGCATCTTTTCAACCATTTTTTATTTAAGCTGATAATGATGGTAAATCCTAGCGTGATTTTAAAACTCTAGGATTTATCGTCCCTTTACCGTAACCTCTCTGAACTTCTGCTGTTCAGCATGTCATAGCCTGCTGGCATTTTATAAATAAAACTAATAATAATGCTAAGAATGATGTCACTGTATCTAGGTCTCTGTTAGATAAAGTGCATGGTTTCTAACATTATATTGTGTGCACTGTACTATAAAGCAGAGGGAGCAATTCTAGCCTAGAATAGTAGCCGTTATGTGGTTTACGAAATCCACACCAAGACAACACCTAAAAACAATGACGACCATAACCAATGGTGCACAAGCAGAATACTTATACACTGACTTGTTACTGGCTGATGTTGCTCACCTCTATCTAACAAAGTTGAAATTAAATGGATAAAAGTGCAAAAATAAAATGCTTAAATTTGTTAATTTATTGCATGTATTTAGCCCTTGCAAAGGGAATGCTGTGCAGGGAATTAGCTGAACACATCTGATGAACCAATGACAAGAGACAAATGTATAACCACCATTCACCAGCTAGCTTTAAGTAGTGTAGCATATGTACATATTCTTTTTCAACAAATTAATTTAAAAATATAAGTCGATTTAAGAGTGTCTTAAAATTACACACTCTATCTCGATCATGGAAGTTTTAGTTTTGACATTCCTATCCCTTTAGAGAAATCTAAGGAACTCCTAGGTGCAAGAAACTGGTGTGATATTTGTTGATTACCAAAGCATACTTTATTGGTTCCATATCGAGCATCTTTTTGCTGCAAGGGACACAGAATTAAAAAGATAAACTTTAATAATTTAGAGGAAGCATACAATTTTTGGAGGGATTTTTTTTTCCCCTTCCAATTTGCTCTCCATTTTTGTGTCCATAAAAGCATACTGAGGTAGGCTCAGGATCATGCATTTGATTTGAGCACTTTATGTATAACATGGTTTTAAAAAATGGTTGTAAAAGTTCTAAAAAAATGGTAATGGTTGTAATGGTTCTAAAAAAATTGTGCTTCTATATGAAAAAAGTGTGTGGGGGGGGGGGGGGAGTTTCTAATTTTGACTTCCTTAGTCTCCTCAATGTGCCAACTAACCGCTGGCGCAGCTCCTTTTCACTGGTGAAACACTCAGCGTTTAGTTGTAAGCACAGGTGGAGGCCTGAAGTCAGATCTTTTTAGAGGCCCCTAGTTCTCTTTAGCTGCAGATCAGCTGTGAAGTTGATTTTCAGTTCTCAAGCTCAGGAAAAGGAGGCGGGGAGCATAGGTCAAGCAATTTGTCCATTTTATGAATTCTCGCAGATAGTAATTATCCTTAATAGCATAAACGTTCTGCGAGTCTGCGACCAGCTGTGCTATTGTAATGGTACCAGAGAGATGAGAGTGGATTAAAGCCGCACTTGGCAGCGGATACAAGAGGCCTGCCGTGACAAAGGCAACAGAACTGCTTTTTACATGGTTTCATGGGAGGGAAAGTCTACAAGGACTGAGTTGTTCATATACTGGAAGGATCAGCTATTTTGGGTGTGTTTTTTTATTTTATGTGGTTAGAGCTAGGGGGCCTCCAATGTACAGTATATATTTTTCTATATTAACCGAAGATTCCCAGGCAGGTATCCAATTGTTTACTTATTGTCCGTAAACAGTTAAAGACACATACCATCCCATCATTTGTATGATTCAGATAGCGCAAACCATTTTAAACAACTTTGCTTCATTCTCTCGGTACCTTGTGTTGAAGGAAGCGCAGTTCACTACTGGGAACTATAAAAAGGATACTGAGAGAAGGAAGCAAATTGGATAATAATTTTCAGTTTTAGTTTTTAGATTGTCATAATTATACAGTTAGCATTTTCTCCCGCCGCTGGGGATTTGTCTTATAAAAGGTATCAATAACAAAGATACATTGTTCTCAGGATGTTGTGACTTTTTAAGGCCATCTCTATAGTGGTTTTAAAATGATTTACCCTTAAAGGGACACTAAACCCAAATGTGTTCTTTCATGATTCAGATAGAGCAGCAACTTTCTAATTTACTCCTATTATCAAATTTTCTTTGTTCGCTTGGTATCTTTATTTAAAAAGCAGGAATGAAAGCTTATCAGCCCGCCCATTTTAGGTTTAGTACCTGGGTACCACTTGCTGATTGGTGGCCAATCGGCAAGCGCTAACCAGGGTGCTGAAACAAAAATGGGCTGGCTACTAAGCTTAGATTCCTGCTTTTTCAAATAAAGATACCAAGGGAACATCATGAAAGAAAACGTGGGTTTAGTATCCCTTTAAATACGACTGTTTTTTTTAAATTTATTAATTTAGTTTATTTAATTTAATAATTTATTTTTACACATATTGTAGTTGACTATAGATCTGTAAAATAAGATAAAAAAAAAAAAATAGGCCATAATAAAAAATATGTATTAATGTATCTTATTTCATTTTCTTTATGTTCGTGCTGAATTATGCATTGTATCATGTTTAGTCTGAGACTATAGAACTAAAGTCTTCCTGTTTGTGTTTTTAGGTGCTGGCCTGGGCCTTGGAATTGTTTTCTCTGTTATTTTCTTCAAAAGTAAGTTCCAACCCACAAGATTTCTCTTTGTTGGAGGCAGCAGAATCTCCAACTGTACTAACCCTGGGCCCTTATACAGCATGTAGCAGGGTCCTGTTTTGGTGATGTGAGTGTTATTGCATTAGAAATCCTTATGTTTTCTAGCACTTGACTACCGTGTTTAGTTATGTTTATATTTGAATTCACCAGGCAGTGAATCCTGTGCCCACACACGGTGACTGGGTTGAATAAAACGGTTTTTAAGAAATATAAATGTAATCTGTTTCCAAAGTTACTGCCATGAAAATAACACATGGGAATGTTGGAACTACCCACAGTTCATGAAAAGTTTAGATCTTCCATTTTAAGTTCTCCTTCATTTAAAAAATAAATAAATTAAAAATTATCTCCATTAACCTCTTGGTTGCCGCACTCCTTGGCAGGCATAGTTAAAGGGACAGTCAACACCAGAATTGTTGTTGTTTTAAAAGATAGATAATCCCTTAATTACCCTTTCCCCAGTTTTGCATAAGCAACACAGTTATAGTAATACACATTTTACCTCTGTAATTACCTTGTATTTAAGCATCTGCAGACTGCCTCCTTATTTCACTTCTTTTGACAGACTTGCATTTTAGCCAATCAGTGCTCACTTCTTGGTAAATTCACGTGCATGAGCCCAGTGTTATCTATATGAAACACATGAACTAACACCCTCTAGTGGTCAGAATTCATTCAGCTTAGAGGCGTCCTTCAAGGTCTAAGAAATTAGCATATGAACCTCCTAGGTTTAGCTTTCAACTAAGAATACCAAGAGAACAAAGCAAAATTGGTGATAAAAGTAAATTGGAAATTTGTTTAAAATTACATGACCTATTTGAATCATGAAAGGTTTTTTTTTTTGGACTTGATTGTCCCTTTAAGGCTATAAGCAGGTACCTTTTTTTTTTTTTTATGCGGATTCCGAGCTTCAGTAATAAAAACCATGTTCTCCCCAAGACCTTTTGTAATGGACGCACCACCGATCTGATTTAGTTACCTACAGCTTAAAATCTAAGCCAATATTAAACTAATTTTTTTTTTAGCTATTAACATTTTTCAATGGTTATTGCACAGATTATCCTTAAAGAAATTTACGTTAAATTATGCATTTAAAGGGACAGTCAACCATAGAATTGTTATTGTTTTAAAAGATAGATAATCCCTTTATTACTCATTCCCCAGTTTTGCATAACCAACACAGTTATATTAATGTACTTTTCTCCTGTTTAGTGTGGTCAGTCCACGGGTCATCATTACTTCTGGGATATTAACTCCTCCCCAACAGGAAGTGCAAGAGGATTCACCCAGCAGAGCTGCTACATAGCTCCTCCCCTCTACGTCACCTCCAGTCATTCTCTTGCACCCAACGGATAGGATGTGTGAGAGGACTGTGGTGATTATACTTAGTTTTATACCTTCAATCAAAAGTTTGTTATTTTATAATAGCACCGGAGTGTGTTATTCCTTCTCTGGTAGAATTTGAAGAAGAATCTACCTGAGTTTTTTCTATGATTTTAGCCGGAGTAGTTAAGATCATATTGCTGTTTCTCGGCCATCTGAGGAGAGGTAAACTTCAGATCAGGGGACAGCGGGCAGATTAATCTGCAAGAGGTATGTAGCAGCTTATTTTCTGACAATGGAATTGATGAGAAAATTCTGCCATACCGATATAATGTAAACTCAGCCTTAAATGCAGTAGCAGCAACTGGTATCAGGCTGTCATGTATGTATATTTTACACTTCAGTATTCTGGGGAATGGCACTTCACTGGAATTATACTGTATGCATAAGACTTTAGCCTAATTTGCAGGGACTAGCAACAGGCTTTTTAATAACACTTAATTTATTTATGTTAAACGTTTTTTGCTGGCATGTAAAATCGTTTAATTTTCTGAGGTACTGGGTGAAAAAATGTTTTGGGCACTATTTTTTCCACTTGGCAGTCGTTTTTATTTAATTTATGACAGTTTACTGATCTCTCTCACTGTTGTGTATGAGGGGGAGGAGCCTTTTTTGGCGCTTTTGCTACGCATAAAAAAATTCAGTCAGAAGCTCATTGTATTTCCTGCATGATCCGGTTCATCTCTACAGAACTCAGGGGTCTTCAAAACTTGTTTTGAGGGAGGTAATCACTCACAGCAGAGCTGTGAGATTGTAGTTGACTGTGATAAAAAACGTTTATTTCTCCAACATAGGTGTGTCCGGTCCACGGCGTCATCCTTACTTGTGGGATATTCTCTTCCCCAACAGGAAATGGCAAAGAGCCCAGCAAAGCTGGTCACATGATCCCTCCTAGGCTCCGCCTACCCCAGTCATTCTCTTTGCCGTTGTACAGGCAACATCTCCACGGAGATGGCTTAGAGTTTTTTAGTGTTTAACTGTAGTTTTTTTATTCAATCAAGAGTTTGTTATTTTAAAATAGTGCTGGTATGTACTATTTACTCTGAAACAGAAAAGAGATGAAGATTTCTGTTTGTAAGAGGAAAATGATTTTAGCAACCGTTACTAAAATCCATGGCTGTTCCACACAGGACTGTTGAGAGGAATTAACTTCAGTTGGGGGAACAGTGAGCAGTCTTTTGCTGCTTGAGGTATGACACATTCTAACAAGACGATGTAATGCTGGAAGCTGTCATTTTCCCTATGGGATCCGGTAAGCCATTTTTATTCAGACAGTAAATAAGGGCTTCACAAGGGCTTATTAAGACTGTAGACATTTTCTGGGCTAAATCGATTCATATATACACATATTTAGCCTTGAGGAATCATTTAATCTGGGTATTTTTGTAAAATAATATCGGCAGGCACTATTTTAGACACCTTATTCTCTAGGGGCTTTCCCTAATCATAGGCAGAGCCTCATTTTCGCGCCGGTATTGCGCACTTGTTTTTGAGAAGCATGACATGCAGTCGCATGTGTGAGGAGCTCTGATACATAGAAAAGACTTTCTGAAGGCGTCATTTGGTATCGTATTCCCCTTTGGGCTTGGTTGGGTCTCAGCAAAGCAGATACCAGGGACTGTAAAGGGGTTAAAGATAAAAACGGCTCCGGTTCCGTTATTTTAAGGGTTAAAGCTTCCAAATTTGGTGTGCAATACTTTTAAGGCTTTAAGACACTGTGGTGAAATTTTGGTGAATTTTGAACAATTCCTTCATACTTTTTCGCAATTGCAGTAATAAAGTGTGTTCAGTTTAAAATTTAAAGTGACAGTAACGGTTTTATTTTAAAACGTTTTTTGTACTTTGTTATCAAGTTTATGCCTGTTTAACATGTCTGAACTACCAGATAGACTGTGTTCTGAATGTGGGGAAGCCAAGGTTCCTTCTCATTTAAATAGATGTGATTTATGTGACACTGAAAATGATGCCCAAGATGATTCCTCAAGTGAGGGGAGTAAGCATGGTACTGCATCATTCCCTCCTTCGTCTACACCAGTCTTGCCCACTCAGGAGGCCCCTAGTACATCTAGCGCGCCAATACTCCTTACTATGCAACAATTAACGGCTGTAATGGATAATTCTATCAAAAACATTTTAGCCAAAATGCCCACTTATCAGCACAAGCGCGACTGCTCTGTTTTAGATACTGAAGAGCATGAGGACGCTGATGATAATGGTTCTGAAATGCCCCTACACCAGTCTGAGGGGGCCAGGGAGGTTTTGTCTGAGGGAGAAATTTCAGATTCAGGGAAAATTTCTCAACAAGCTGAACCCGATGTGATTACATTTAAATTTAAGTTGGAACATCTCCGCGCTCTGCTTAAGGAGGTATTATCCACTCTGGATGATTGTGAGAATTTGATCATCCCAGAGAAACTATGTAAAATGGACAAGTTCCTAGAGGTCCCGGGGCTCCCAGAAGCTTTTCCTATACCCAAGCGGGTGGCGGACATTGTAAATAAAGAATGGGAAAGGCCCGGTATACCTTTCGTCCCTCCCCCCATATTTAAAAAATTGTTTCCTATGGTCGACCCCAGAAAGGACTTATGGCAGACAGTCCCCAAGGTCGAGGGAGCGGTTTCTACTTTAAACAAACGCACCACTATACCCATAGAAGATAGTTGTGCTTTCAAAGATCCTATGGATAAAAAATTAGAAGGTTTGCTTAAAAAGATGTTTGTTCAGCAAGGTTACCTTCTACAACCAATTTCATGCATTGTCCCTGTCACTACAGCTGCGTGTTTCTGGTTCGATGAGCTAGTAAAGGCGATCGATAGTGATTCTCCTCCTTATGAGGAGATTATGGACAGAATCCGTGCTCTCAAATTGGCCAATTCTTTCACCCTAGACGCCACTTTGCAATTGGCTAGGTTAGCGGCGAAAAATTCTGGGTTTGCTATTGTGGCGCGCAGAGCGTTTTGGCTGAAATCTTGGTCAGCGGATGCGTCTTCCAAGAACAAACTTCTTAACATTCCTTTCAAGGGGAAAACGCTGTTTGGCCCTGACTTGAAAGAGATTATCTCTGATATCACTGGGGGTAAGGGCCACGCCCTTCCTCAGGATAGGTCTTTCAAGGCCAAAAATAAACCTAATTTTCGTCCCTTTCGTAGAAACGGACCAGCCCCAAGTGCTACGTCCTCTAAGCAAGAGGGTAATACTTCTCAAGCCAAGCCAGCCTGGAGACCAATGCAAGGCTGGAACAAGGGAAAGCAGGCCAAGAAACCTGCCACTGCTACCAAGACAGCATGAAATGTTGGCCCCCGATCCGGGACCGGATCTGGTGGGGGGCAGACTCTCTCTCTTTGCTCAGGCTTGGGCAAGAGATGTTCTGGATCCTTGGGCACTAGAAATAGTCTCCCAAGGTTATCTTCTGGAATTCAAGGGGCTTCCCCCAAGGGGGAGGTTCCACAGGTCTCAATTGTCTTCAGACCACATAAAGAGACAGGCATTCTTACATTGTGTAGAAGACCTGTTAAAAATGGGAGTGATTCATCCTGTTCCATTAGGAGAACAAGGGATGGGGTTCTACTCCAATCTGTTCATAGTTCCCAAAAAAGAGGGAACGTTCAGACCAATCTTAGATCTCAAGATCTTAAACAAGTTTCTCAAGGTTCCATCGTTCAAAATGGAAACCATTCGAACAATTCTTCCTTCCATCCAGGAAGGTCAATTCATGACCACGGTGGATTTAAAGGATGCGTATCTACATGTTCCTATCCACAAGGAACATCATCGGTTCCTAAGGTTCGCATTCCTGGACAAGCATTACCAGTTCGTGGCGCTTCCTTTCGGATTAGCCACTGCTCCAAGGATTTTCACAAAGGTACTAGGGTCCCTTCTAGCGGTACTAAGACCAAGGGGCATTGCAGTAGTTCCTTACTTGGACGACATTCTGATTCAAGCGTCGTCCCTTCCTCAAGCAAAGGCTCACACGGACATAGTCCTGGCCTTTCTCAGATCTCACGGATGGAAAGTGAACGTGGAAAAGAGTTCTCTATCTCCGTCGACAAGGGTTCCCTTCTTGGGAACAATAATAGACTCCTTAGAAATGAGGATTTTTCTGACAGAGGCCAGAAAAACAAAACTTCTAAACTCTTGTCAAACACTTCATTCCGTTCCTCTTCCTTCCATAGCGCAGTGCATGGAAGTAATAGGTTTGATGGTAGCGGCAATGGACATAGTTCCTTTTGCGCGCATTCATCTAAGACCATTACAACTGTGCATGCTCAGTCAGTGGAATGGGGACTATACAGACTTGTCTCCGAAGATACAAGTAAATCAGAGGACCAGAGACTCACTCCGTTGGTGGCTGTCCCTGGACAACCTGTCACAAGGGATGACCTTCCGCAGACCAGAGTGGGTCATTGTCACGACCGACGCCAGTCTGATGGGCTGGGGCGCGGTCTGGGGACCCCTGAAAGCTCAGGGTCTTTGGTCTCGGGAAGAATCTCTTCTACCGATAAATATTCTGGAACTGAGAGCGATATTCAATGCTCTCAAGGCTTGGCCTCAGCTAGCAAAGGCCAAGTTCATACGGTTTCAATCAGACAACATGACGACTGTTGCGTACATCAACCATCAGGGGGGAACAAGGAGTTCCCTGGCGATGGAAGAAGTGACCAAAATCATTCAATGGGCGGAGACTCACTCCTGCCACCTATCTGCAATCCACATCCCAGGAGTGGAAAATTGGGAAGCGGATTTTCTGAGTCGTCAGACATTACATCCGGGGGAGTGGGAACTCCATCCGGAAATCTTTGCCCAAATTACTCAACTGTGGGGCATTCCAGACTTGGATCTGATGGCCTCTCGTCAGAACTTCAAGGTTCCTTGCTACGGGTCCAGATCCAGGGATCCCAAGGCGACTCTAGTAGATGCACTAGTAGCACCTTGGACCTTCAAACTAGCTTATGTATTCCCGCCGTTTCCTCTCATCCCCAGGCTGGTAGCCAGGATCAATCAAGAGAGGGCGTCGGTGATCTTGATAGCTCCTGCGTGGCCACGCAGGACTTGGTATGCAGATCTGGTGAATATGTCATCGGCTCCACCATGGAAGCTACCTTTGAGACGAGACCTTGTTCAAGGTCCGTTCGAACATCCGAATCTGGTCTCACTCCAGCTGACTGCTTGGAGATTGAACGCTTGATCTTATCAAAACGAGGGTTCTCAGATTCAGTTATTGATACTCTTGTTCAGGCCAGAAAGCCTGTAACTAGAAAAATTTACCACAAAATATGGAAAAAATATATCTGTTGGTGTGAATCTAAAGGATTCCCTTGGGACAAGGTAAAGATTCCTAAGATTCTATCCTTTCTTCAAGAAGGATTGGAGAAAGGATTATCTGCAAGTTCCTTGAAGGGACAGATTTCTGCCTTGTCTGTGTTACTTCACAAAAAGCTGGCAGCTGTGCCAGATGTTCAAGCCTTTGTTCAGGCTCTGGTTAGAATCAAGCCTGTTTACAAACCTTTGACTCCTCCTTGGAGTCTCAACTTAGTTCTTTCAGTTCTTCAGGGGGTTCCGTTTGAACCCTTACATTCCGTTGATATTAAGTTATTATCTTGGAAAGTTTTGTTTTTGGTTGCAATTTCTTCTGCTAGAAGAGTTTCAGAATTATCTGCTCTGCAGTGTTCTCCTCCTTATCTGGTGTTCCATGCAGATAAGGTGGTTTTACGTACTAAACCTGGTTTCTTCTGTTATGTGTGATCAGTCCACGGGTCATCATTACTTCTGGGATATAACTCCTCCCCAACAGGAAATGCAAGAGGATTCACCCAGCAGAGCTGCATATAGCTCCTCCCCTCTACGTCAGTCCCAGTCATTCTCTTGCACCCAACGACTAGATAGGATGTGTGAGAGGACTATGGTGATTATACTTAGTTTTTATGACTTCAATCAAAAGTTTGTTATTTTACAATAGCACCGGAGCGTGTTATTACTTCTCTGGCAGAGTTTGAGGAAGAATCTACCAGAGTTTTTTACTATGATTTTAACCGGAGTAGTTAAGATCATATTGCTGTTCTCGGCCATCTGAGGGAGGTAAAAGCTTCAGATCAGGGGACAGCGGGCAGATGAATCTGCATTGAGGTATGTAGCAGTTTTTATTTTCTGAATGGAATTGATGAGAAAATCCTGCCATACCGTTATAATGTCATGTATGTATACACTTCAGTATTCTGGGGATGGTATTTCACCGTAACTACTCTGTTAAAAGTCACTAATCCTTTTAATAAGTATTTATCATGTTAAACGTTTTTGCTGGAATGTAGAATCGTTTACATTTCTGAGGTACTGAGTGAATAAATATTTGGGCATTATTTTCCACTTGGCAGTTGTTTGGTTTTAATTATGACAGTTTCGTTTCTCTTCACTGCTGTGTGTGAGGGGGAGGGGCCGTTTTTGGCGCTCTTTGCTACGCATCAAAAAATTCCAGTCAGTTACTCTTATATTTCCTGCATGATCCGGTTCATCTCTGACAGATCTCAGGGGTCTTCAAACTTCTTTAGAGGGAGGTAGATTCTCTCAGCAGAGCTGTGAGAATTTTATATTGACTGTGAATAAAAACGTTGCTCTGTAATTTTTATGTCAAATTTAATTATTGTTATTTTTCTAATGGGAACAAACCTTTGCTAAAAGTTGTGTTGTTTTAAAGTTTGATGCTATAACTGTTTTTCAGTTCATTATTTCAACTGTCATTTAATCATTTAATCGTTTAGTACCTCTTTGAGGCACAGTACGTTTTTGCTAAAAAAGATTATAACCAAGTTGCAAGTTTATTGCTAGTGTGTTAAACATGTCTGACTCAGAGGAAGATATCTGTGTCATTTGTTCCAATGCCAAGGTGGAGCCCAATAGAAATTTATGTACTAACTGTATTGATGCTACTTTAAATAAAAGTCAATCTGTACAATTTGAACAAATTTCACCAAACAGCGAGGGGAGAGTTATGCCGACTAACTCGCCTCACGCGGCAGTACCTGCATCTCCCGCCCGGGAGGTGCGTGATATTATGGCGCCTAGTACATCTGGGCGGCCATTACAGATAACATTACAAGATATGGCTACTGTTATGACTGAAGTTTTGTCTAAATTACCAGAACTAAGAGGCAAGCGTGATCACTCTGGGGTGAGAACAGAGTGCGCTGACAATACTAGGGCCATGTCTGATACTGCGTCACAGCTTGCAGAGCATGAGGACGGAGAGCTTCATTCTGTAGGTGACGGTTCTGATCCAAACAGATTGGATTCAGATATTTCAAATTTTAAATTTAAATTGGAGAACCTCCGTGTATTACTAGGGGAGGTCTTAGCAGCTCTCAATGATTGTAACACCGTTGCAATACCAGAGAAACTGTGTAGGTTGGATAAATACTTTGCGGTACCGGCGAGTACTGACGTGTTTCCTATACCTAAGAGACTAACTGAAATTGTTACTAAGGAGTGGGATAGACCCGGTGTGCCGTTCTCACCCCCTCCAATATTTAGAAAGATGTTTCCAATAGACACCACCACTCGGGACTTATGGCAAACGGTCCCTAAGGTGGAGGGAGCAGTTTCTACTTTAGCTAAGCGTACCACTATCCCGGTGGAGGATAGCTGTGCTTTTTCAGATCCAATGGATAAAAAATTAGAGGGTTACCTTAAGAAAATGTTTGTTCAACAAGGTTTTATATTGCAACCCCTTGCATGTATCGCGCCGATTACGGCTGCGGCAGCATTTTGGATTGAGTCTCTGGAAGAGAACCTTAGTTCATCTACGCTAGACGACATTACGGACAGGCTTAGAGTCCTTAAACTAGCTAATTCATTCATTTCGGAGGCCGTAGTACATTTAACCAAACTTACGGCTAAGAACTCAGGATTCGCCATACAGGCACGTAGGGCGCTGTGGCTAAAATCCTGGTCAGCTGATGTTACTTCTAAGTCCAAATTACTTAATATACCTTTCAAGGGGCAGTCTTTATTTGGGCCCGGTTTGAAAGAAATTATCGCTGACATTACAGGAGGTAAGGGCCACGCCCTACCTCAAGACAAAGCCAAAGCTAAGGCTAGACAGTCTAATTTTCGTCCCTTTCGGAATTTCAAAACAGGAGCAGCATCAACCTCCACTGCACCAAAACAGGAGGGAGCTGTCGCTCGTTACAGGCAAGGCTGGAAGCCTAACCAGTCCTGGAACAAGAGCAAGCAGGCCAGGAAACCTGCTGCTGCCCCAAAGACAGCATGAACCGAGAGCCCCCGATCCGGGACCGGATCTAGTGGGGGGCAGACTTTCTCTCTTCGCCCAGGCCTGGGCAAGAGATGTTCAGGATCCCTGGGCGCTAGAGATCATATCTCAGGGATACCTTCTAGACTTCAAATTATCTCCCCCAAGAGGGAGATTTCATCTGTCAAGGTTGTCAACAAACCTGATAAAGAAAGAAGCGTTTCTACGCTGTGTACAAGATCTGTTATTAATGGGAGTGATCCATCCGGTTCCGCGGTCGGAACAAGGACAAGGGTTCTACTCAAACCTGTTTGTGGTTCCCAAAAAAGAGGGAACTTTCAGGCCAATCTTAGATTTAAAGATTCTAAACAAATTTCTAAGAGTCCCATCGTTCAAAATGGAAACTATTCGGACAATCTTACCCATGATCCAAAAGGGTCAGTACATGACCACAGTGGATTTAAAAGATGCTTACCTTCACATACCGATTCACAAAGATCATCACCGGTATCTAAGGTTTGCCTTCTTAGACAGGCACTACCAGTTTGTAGCTCTTCCATTCGGATTGGCTACGGCTCCAAGAATCTTCACAAAGGTTCTGGGTGCCCTTCTGGCGGTACTAAGACCGCGAGGGATTTCGGTAGCTCCGTACCTAGACGACATTCTAATACAAGCTTCAAGCTTTCAAACTGCCAAGTCTCATACAGAGTTAGTTCTGGCTTTTCTAAGGTCGCATGGATGGAAAGTGAACGAAAAGAAGAGTTCTCTTTTTCCTCTCACAAGAGTTCCATTCTTGGGGACTCTTATAGATTCTGTAGAAATGAAGATTTACCTGACAGAAGACAGGTTAACAAAGCTTCAAAATGCATGCCGTGTCCTTCATTCCATTCAACACCCGTCAGTAGCTCAATGCATGGAGGTGATCGGCTTAATGGTAGCGGCAATGGACATAGTACCTTTTGCACGCCTACACCTCAGACCGCTGCAATTGTGCATGCTAAGTCAGTGGAATGGGGATTACTCAGATTTGTCCCCTACTCTGAATCTGAATCAAGAGACCAGAAATTCTCTTCTATGGTGGCTTTATCGGCCACACCTGTCCAGGGGGATGCCATTCAGCAGGCCAGACTGGACAATTGTAACAACAGACGCCAGCCTACTAGGTTGGGGCGCTGTCTGGAATTCTCTGAAGGCTCAGGGACTATGGAATCAGGAGGAGAGTCTCCTTCCAATAAACATTCTGGAATTGAGAGCAGTTCTCAATGCCCTTCTGGCTTGGCCCCAATTAACAACTCGGGGGTTCATCAGGTTTCAGTCGGACAACATCACGACTGTAGCTTACATCAACCATCAGGGAGGGACAAGAAGCTCCCTAGCAATGATGGAAGTATCAAAGATAATTCGCTGGGCAGAGTCTCACTCTTGCCACCTGTCAGCAATCCACATCCCGGGAGTGGAGAACTGGGAGGCGGATTTCTTGAGTCGCCAAACTTTTCATCCGGGGGAGTGGGAACTTCATCCGGAGGTCTTTGCCCAAATACTTCGACGTTGGGGCAAACCAGAGATAGATCTCATGGCGTCTCGCCAGAACGCCAAACTTCCTCTCTACGGGTCCAGATCCAGGGATCCGGGAGCGGTTCTGATAGATGCTTTGACAGCACCTTGGAACTTCGGGATGGCTTATGTGTTTCCACCCTTCCCGCTGCTTCCTCGATTGATTGCCAAAATCAAACAGGAGAGAGCATCAGTGATTCTAATAGCGCCTGCATGGCCACGCAGGACTTGGTATGCAGATCTAGTGGACATGTCATCCTGTCCGCCTTGGTCTCTACCTCTAAGACAGGACCTTCTGATACAGGGTCCATTCAAACATCAAAATCTAACTTCTCTGAAGCTGACTGCTTGGAAATTGAACGCTTGATTTTATCAAAACGTGGTTTTTCTGAGTCGGTTATTGATACCCTGATACAGGCTAGGAAGCCTGTTACCAGAAGGATTTACCATAAAATATGGCGTAAATACCTATACTGGTGCGAATCCAAAGGTTACTCCTGGAGTAAGGTTAGGATCGCTAGGATATTGTCCTTTCTACAAGAAGGTTTAGAGAAGGGTCTATCAGCTAGTTCATTAAAGGGACAGATTTCAGCTCTGTCCATCTTGTTACACAGGCGTCTGTCAGAAAATCCAGACGTCCAGGCCTTTTGTCAGGCTTTAGCTAGGATCAAGCCTGTGTTTAAAGCTGTTGCTCCGCCATGGAGTTTAAACTTAGTTCTTAAAGTTTTACAGGGTGTTCCGTTTGAACCCCTTCATTCCATTGATATAAAATTGTTATCTTGGAAAGTTCTGTTTTTAATGGCTATTTCCTCGGCTCGAAGAGTCTCTGAGTTATCAGCCTTACATTGTGATTCTCCTTATCTGATTTTTCACTCAGACAAGGTAGTTCTGCGTACTAAACCTGGGTTCTTACCTAAGGTAGTCACTAACAGGAATATCAATCAAGAGATTGTTGTTCCATCCTTGTGTCCAAATCCTTCTTCAAAGAAGGAACGTCTTCTACACAATCTGGATGTAGTTCGTGCCCTCAAGTTCTACTTGCAGGCAACTAAAGATTTTCGCCAAACTTCTTCCCTGTTTGTCGTTTATTCTGGACAGAGGAGAGGTCAAAAAGCTTCTGCTACCTCTCTCTCTTTTTGGCTTCGTAGCATAATACGTTTAGCCTATGAGACTGCTGGACAGCAGCCTCCTGAAAGAATTACAGCTCACTCCACTAGAGCTGTGGCTTCCACTTGGGCCTTTAAGAATGAGGCCTCTGTTGAACAGATTTGCAAGGCTGCAACTTGGTCTTCGCTTCATACTTTTTCCAAATTTTACAAATTTGACACTTTTGCTTCTTCGGAGGCTATTTTTGGGAGAAAGGTTCTTCAGGCAGTGGTTCCTTCTGTATAATGAGCCTGCCTATCCCTCCCGTCATCCGTGTACTTTTGCTTTGGTATTGGTATCCCAGAAGTAATGATGACCCGTGGACTGATCACACATAACAGAAGAAAACATAATTTATGCTTACCTGATAAATTCCTTTCTTCTGTTGTGTGATCAGTCCACGGCCCGCCCTGTTTTAAGGCAGGTAAATATCTTTTAAATTATACTCCAGTCACCACTTCACCCTTGGTTACTCCTTTCTCGTTGATTCTTGGTCGAATGACTGGGACTGACGTAGAGGGGAGGAGCTATATGCAGCTCTGCTGGGTGAATCCTCTTGCATTTCCTGTTGGGGAGGAGTTATATCCCAGAAGTAATGATGACCCGTGGACTGATCACACAACAGAAGAAAGGAATTTATCAGGTAAGCATAAATTATGTTTTTCTTCCAAAAGTTGTTTCTAACAAAAACATTAACCAGGAGATAGTCGTACCTTCTTTGTGTCCGAAACCAGTTTCGAAGAAGGAACGTTTGTTGCACAATTTGGATGTTGTTCGCGCTCTAAAATTCTATTTAGATGCTACAAAGGATTTTAGACAAACATCTTCCTTGTTTGTTGTTTATTCTGGTAAAAGGAGAGGTCAAAAAGCAACTTCTACCTCTCTCTCTTTTTGGATTAAAAGCATCATCAGATTGGCTTATGTGACTGCCGGACGGCAGCCTCCTGAAAGAATCACAGCTCATTCCACTAGGGCTGTGGCTTCCACATGGGCCTTCAAGAACGAGGCTTCTGTTGATCAGATATGTAGGGCAGCGACTTGGTCTTCACTGCACACTTTTACCAAATTTTACAAGTTTGATACTTTTGCTTCTTCTGAGGCTATTTTTGGGAGAAAGGTTTTGCAAGCCGTGGTGCCTTCCATTTAGGTGACCTGATTTGCTCCCTCCCTTCATCCGTGTCCTAAAGCTTTGGTATTGGTTCCCACAAGTAAGGATGACGCCGTGGACCGGACACACCTATGTTGGAGAAAACAGAATTTATGTTTACCTGATAAATTACTTTCTCCAACGGTGTGTCCGGTCCACGGCCCGCCCTGGTTTTTTTAATCAGGTCTGATAATTTATTTTCTTTAACTACAGTCACCACGGTATCATATGGTTTCTCCTATGCAAATATTCCTCCTTAACGTCGGTCGAATGACTGGGGTAGGCGGAGCCTAGGAGGGATCATGTGACCAGCTTTGCTGGGCTCTTTGCCATTTCCTGTTGGGGAAGAGAATATCCCACAAGTAAGGATGACGCCGTGGACCGGACACACCGTTGGAGAAAGTAATTTATCAGGTAAACATAAATTCTGTTTTCTGTATTTTTTTCTGCTATCAGGGTTAATTATCCTTTGCTAATGGGAGCAATCCTTTGCTAAAAGTGTGTTTTTTACAAAGATTTGATGCTATAACTTTTCAGTTTATCAATTTTCAACTGTCATAACTTTTTATGTGCTTCTTATAGGCACAGTACGTTTTGCATATTATAGTAAATTACTTGAAAAGTATTTCCAAGTTGCTAGTTTATTTGCTAGTGTGTTAAACATGTCTGATTCAGAGGAAGATATCTGTGCTATATGTGCTAAAGCCAAAGTGGAGCCCAATAGAAATTTATGTACTAACTGCATTGATGCTACTTTAAATAAAAGTCAATCTGTACAAATTGAACATATTTCACCAAACGAGGGGAGAGTTATGCCGACTAACTCGCCTCACGTGTCAGTACCTGCATCTCCCGCTCGGGAGGTGCGTGATATTGTAGCGCCGAGTACATCTGGGCGGCCATTACAAATCACATTACAGGATATGGCTACTGTTATGACTGAAGTTTTGGCTAAATTACCAGAACTAAGAGGTAAGCGTGATCACTCTGGGGTGAGAACAGAGTGCGCTGATAATATTAGGGCCATGTCAGATACTGCGTCACAATTTGCAGAACATGAGGACGGAGAGCTTCATTCTGCGGGTGACGGTTCTGATCCAAACAGACTGGATTCAGATATTTCAAATTTTAAATTTAAGCTGGAAAACCTCCGTGTATTACTAGGGGAGGTGTTAGCGGCTCTGAATGATTGTAACACAGTTGCAATACCAGAGAAATTGTGAGGTTGGATAAATATTTTGCGGTACCGTCGAGTACTGACGTTTTTCCTATACCTAAGAGACTTACTGAAATTGTTACTAAGGAGTGGGATAGACCCGGTGTGCCGTTCTCACCCCCTCCGATATTTAGAAAGATGTTTCCAATAGACGCCACCACACGGGACTTATGGCAAACGGTCCCTAAGGTGGAGGGAGCAGTTTCTACTTTAGCTAAGCGTACCACTATCCCGGTGGAGGATAGCTGTGCCTTTTCAGATCCAATGGATAAAAAGTTAGAGGGTTACCTTAAGAAAATGTTTGTTCATCAAGGTTTTATATTGCAACCTCTTGCATGCATTGCGCCTGTCACGGCTGCAGCAGCATTTTGGTTTGAGTCTCTGGAAGAGACACTTGAATCAGCTCCATTAGATGAGATTACACACAAGCTTAAAGCCCTTAAGTTAGCTAACTCATTTATTTCGGATGCCGTAGTACATTTAACTAAACTTACGGCTAAGAATTCCGGAATCGCCATTCAGGCGCGCAGAGCACTGTGGCTAAAATCCTGGTCAGCTGATGTTACTTCTAAATCTAAATTGCTTAATATTCCTTTCAAAGGGCAGACCTTATTCGGGCCCGGGTTGAAAGAAATTATCGCTGACATTACAGGGGGTAAAGGCCATGCCCTGCCTCAAGACAGAGCCAAACCTAAGGCTAGACAGTCTAATTTTCGTTCCTTTCGTAATTTCAAAGCAGGAGCAGCATCAACTTCCTCTGCACCAAAACAGGAAGGAGCTGTTGCTCGCTACAGACAAGGCTGGAGACCTAACCAGTCCTGGAACAAGGGCAAGCAGGCCAGGAAACCTGCTGCTGCCCCTAAGACAGCATGAATCGAGGGCCCCCGATCCGGGAACGGATCTAGTGGGGGGCAGACTTTCTCTCTTCGCCCAGGCTTGGGCAAGAGATGTCCAGGATCCCTGGGCGTTAGAGATCATATCTCAGGGATACCTTCTGGACTTCAAATCCTCTCCCCCAAGAGGGAGATTTCATCTGTCAAGGTTGTCAACAAACCAAATAAAGAAAGAGGCGTTTCTACGCTGCGTACAAGATCTTTTATTAATGGGAGTGATCCATCCGGTTCCGCGGTCGGAACAAGGACAAGGGTTTTACTCAAATCTGTTTTTGGTTCCCAAAAAAGAGGGAACTTTCAGGCCAATCTTGGATTTAAAGATCCTAAACAAATTCCTAAGAGTTCCATCGTTCAAAATGGAAACTATTCGGACAATTTTACCCATGATCCAAAAGGGTCAGTACATGACCACAGTGGATTTAAAGGATGCTTACCTTCACATACCGATTCACAAAGATCATTACCGGTATCTAAGGTTTGCCTTTCTAGACAGGCATTACCAGTTTGTAGCTCTTCCATTCGGATTGGCTACGGCTCCAAGAATCTTCACAAAGGTTCTGGGCGCTCTTCTGGCGGTACTAAGACCGTGAGGAATTTCGGTAGCTCCGTACCTAGACGACATTCTGATACAAGCTTCAAGCTTTCAAACTGCCAAGTCTCATACAGAGTTAGTACTGGCATTTCTAAGGTCGCATGGATGGAAGGTGAACGAAAAGAAGAGTTCTCTCTTTCCACTCACAAGAGTTCCCTTCTTGGGGACTCTGATAGATTCTGTAGAAATGAAGATTTACCTGACAGAAGACAGGTTAACAAAGCTTCAAAATGCATGCCGTGTCCTTCATTCCATTCAACACCCGTCAGTAGCTCAATGCATGGAGGTGATCGGCTTAATGGTAGCAGCAATGGACATAGTACCCTTTGCACGCCTACATCTCAGACCGCTGCAATTGTGCATGCTAAGTCAGTGGAATGGGGATTACTCAGACTTGTCCCCTACTCTGAATCTGGATCAAGAGACCAGAAATTCTCTTCTATGGTGGCTTTCTCGGCCACATCTGTCCAGGGGGATGCCATTCAGCAGGCCAGACTGGACAATTGTAACAACAGACGCCAGCCTACTAGGTTGGGGCGCTGTCTGGAATTCTCTGAAGGCTCAGGGACTATGGAATCAGGAGGAGAGTCTCCTGCCAATAAACATTCTGGAATTGAGAGCAGTTCTCAATGCCCTTCTGGCTTGGCCCCAGTTAACAACTCGGGGGTTCATCAGGTTTCAGTCGGACAACATCACGACTGTAGCTTACATCAACCATCAGGGAGGGACAAGAAGCTCCCTAGCAATGATGGAAGTATCAAAGATAATTAGCTGGGCAGAGTCTCACTCTTGCCACCTGTCAGCAATCCACATCCCGGGAGTGGAGAACTGGGAGGCGGATTTCTTAAGTCGTCAGACTTTTCATCCGGGGGAGTGGGAACTTCATCCGGAGGTCTTTGCCCAAATACTTCGACGTTGGGGCAAACCAGAGATAGATCTCATGGCGTCTCGACAGAATGCCAAGCTTCCTCGTTACGGGTCCAGATCCAGGGATCCGGGAGCGGTTCTGATAGATGCTTTGACAGCACCTTGGACCTTCGGGATGGCTTATGTGTTTCCACCCTTCCCGATGCTTCCTCGATTGATTGCCAGAATCAAACAGGAGAGAGCATCAGTGATTCTAATAGCGCCTGCATGGCCACGCAGGACTTGGTATGCAGATCTAGTGGACATGTCATCCTGTCCACCTTGGTCTCTACCTCTGAAACAGGACCTTCTGATCCAGGGTCCCTTCAAACATCAAAATCTAATTTCTCTGAAGCTGACTGCTTGGAAATTGAACGCTTGATTTTATCAAAACGTGGTTTTTCTGAGTCAGTTATTGATACCTTAATACAGGCTAGGAAGCCTGTTACCAGAAAGATTTATCATAAGATATGGCGCAAATACTTATATTGGTGCGAATCCAAAAGTTACTCATGGAGTAAGGTTAGGATTCCGAGGATATTGTCTTTTCTACAAGAAGGTTTAGAAAAGGGTTTATCCGCTAGTTCCTTGAAGGGACAGATTTCAGCTCTGTCCATTCTTTTACACAAACGTCTGTCAGAAGTTCCGGACGTTCAAGCTTTTTGTCAGGCTTTAGCTAGGATCAAGCCTGTGTTTAAAACTGTTGCTCCACCATGGAGTTTGAACTTAGTTCTTAATGTTTTACAGGGTGTTCCGTTTGAACCCCTTCATTCCATTGATATCAAGCTGTTATCTTGGAAAGTTCTATTTTTAATGGCGATTTCCTCGGCTCGAAGAGTCTCTGAGTTATCCGCCTTACATTGTGATTCTCCTTATCTGATGTTTCATTCAGACAAGGTAGTTCTGCGTACTAAACCTGGGTTCCTACCTAAGGTGGTCACTAACAGGAATATCAATCAAGAGATTGTGGTTCCATCTTTGTGTCCTAATCCTTCTTCGAAGAAGGAACGTCTGCTACACAATCTAGATGTAGTCCGTGCCCTGAAATTTTATCTACAGGCAACTAAGGATTTTCGACAAACGTCTTCCCTGTTTGTCGTTTATTCTGGTCAGAGGAGAGGTCAAAAAGCTTCGGCTACCTCTCTCTCTTTTTGGCTTCGTAGCATAATTCGGTTAGCCTATGAGACTGCTGGACAGCAGCCTCCTGAAAGAATTACAGCACATTCTACTAGAGCTGTGGCTTCCACTTGGGCCTTTAAGAATGAGGCTTCTGTTGAACAGATTTGCAAGGCTGCAACTTGGTCTTCTCTTCATACTTTTTCCAAATTTTATAAATTTGACACACTTGCTTCTTCGGAGGCTGTTTTTGGGAGAAAGGTTCTTCAGGCAGTGGTTCCTTCCGTATAAAGAGCCTGCCTGTCCCTCCCGTCATCTGTGTACTTTAGCTTTGGTATTGGTATCCCAGAAGTAATGATGACCCGTGGACTGACCACACTTAACAGGAGAAAACAAAATTTATGCTTACCTGATAAATTCCTTTCTCCTGTAGTGTGGTCAGTCCACGGCCCGCCCTGTTTTTTATGGCAGGTAAAAAATTTTTTGAATTATACTCCAGTCACCACTACACCCTTTGGCTTCTCCTTTCTCGTTGGTCCTTGGTCGAATGACTGGAGGTGACGTAGAGGGGAGGAGCTATGTAGCAGCTCTGCTGGGTGAATCCTCTTGCACTTCCTGTTGGGGAGGAGTTAATATCCCAGAAGTAATGATGACCCGTGGACTGACCACACTACAGGAGAAAGGAATTTATCAGGTAAGCATAAATTTTGTTTTTACCTTTGTGATTACCTTGTATCTAGGAAACTTCTTCCAGCCCCCTGATCACATGACTGTGACTGTTTATTATCTATTGTCTTAAATTTAGCATTGTATTGTGCTAGATCTTAAATAACTTTCTGTGCCTGAACACAGTGTTATCTATATAGCCCACGTGTACTTTCTGTCTCTTTGTGTTGAAGAGATTTAAAAAGCATGTGATAAGAGGCAACCCTCAAAGGCTTAGAAATTAGCATATGAGCCTACCTATGTTTAGTTTAAACTAAGAATACCAAGAGAAAAAAGCAAATTTGATGATAAAAGTAAATTGGAAAGTCAATTAAAATTAAAAGTCCTATCTGAATAATGAAAGTTTTTTTTATTTATACTTGACTGTCCCTTTAATGTCTGCCTTGGATAGCAGAAAATGTTGTAATTTTACAAAGTATTGCACCTTCCCCACCCGGCTGGCTAATTTACTGTTGAACACTGCAAGCCTAAACAAAAAATATATAACACACCAGTAGTTCACGGTTCAATTTACAACAAATAATTAACATGTGTACAGTTCTAGGGGTTATTGTTTTCCACCACAAAAACAATTTATCAGAATATTCATATACAAGTTCGGTTGAGTCATCCAAGCTAAGAAGCTGTCATTTCTGTTTGTCATTATAGGGAAGACCTGGCCCATCGCGTTCTCAGCAGGTGTAGGTTTAGGTATGGCTTATTCCAACTGCCAGAATGACTTTCAGTCTCCCTACCTTCTGCATGGAAAATTTGTGAAGGTGAGTGCACTCTCTGACTTTATTGATGTAGTCTCAGTAAAATAATATTGTCGGAACATCCGTTTTTTTAAATGTTGTAAATGTTAATGTTTAAAATGACAGTAACAACGTCCCATATTTCTCCAACATTGGTGTGTCCGGTCCACGGCATCATCCTTACTTGTGGGAATATCTCTTCCCCAACAGGAAATGGCAAAGAGTCCCAGCAAAGCTGGCCATATAGTCCCTCCTAGGCTCCGCCCACCCCAGTCATTCTCTTTGCCGTTGCACAGGCAACATCTCCACGGAGATGGTTAAGAGTTTTTTGGTGTTTAAATGTAGTTTTTATTCTTCTATCAAGTGTTTGTTATTTTAAAATAGTGCTGGTATGTATTATTTACTCTGAAACAGAAAAGAATGAAGATTTCTCTTGTTAAGTGTGTTCAGTCCACGGGTCATCCATTACTTATGGGATATATTCTCCTTCCCAACAGGAAGTTGCAAGAGGATCACCCAAGCAGAGCTGCTATATAGCTCCTCCCCTCACATGTCATATCCAGTCATTCTCTTGCAACCCTCAACAAAGAAGGCGGTCGCGAGAGGAGCTGGAGTTTTTACTTAACTATTCTTCAATCAAAAGTTTGTTATTTTAAATGGCACCGGAGTGTGCTGTTTTTCTATCTCAGGCAGTATTTGGAAGAAGAAACTGCCTGCGTTTTTTATCTATGATCTTAGCAGGCGTAACTAAGATCCACTGGCTGTTCTCGACATTCTAAGGAGTGGGGTAACTTCAGAAACTGGGAATAGCATGTGGGGTCCTCCGCAAATGAGGTATGTGCAGTACTTTATTTTCTGGGAATGGAATTGACTAAGAAAATACTGCTGTTACCGTATGATGTAAGTACAGCCTTAAATGCAGTAGTAGCAACTGGTATCAGGCTGATAAATGTATGCGCAGTCGAGTTATATTCTAGGGACTAGAATTTGACTGAGAAAATACTGTTAACACTGAAATAATACTTAAGCCTTCTCTGCAGTGGTAGCGACTGGTAGCAGGCTTAGTGATAGCTTTGCATGACATTGAAAAATGTTGTTTTTTAATAAAACGTTTACTGGCATGTTATTCGTTTTTTGTGAGGTACTTTGGTGATAAATCGATTTGGGCATGATTTTTTCCACATGGCTAACATATTTTTCTGCATGGAAACCGTTATATCAGGGCTCCCACTGTTGTGATTGGAGTGGGAGGGCCCTTGTTTTAGCGCCTTGTTGCGCAGTTAAAATTATTGCACAGTCTTTCTGCTTCTTCCTCCTTGATCCAGGACGTCTCTAGAGAGCTCAGGGGTCTGCAAATTTCATTTGTGAGGGAGGTAATCGGTCACAGCAGATCTGTGACAGTGTGCTGACTGTGATTAAAAGCGTTAAATCTTAATTGATATCTGTTTTATCCGTTTTGGGTATCGAGGGGTTAATCATCCTTTTGCTAATGGGTGCAATCCTCTGCTAATAGTACACTTCTTGTTAAGAATTGTTTAATTATATCTGTATTTTTGAAGCGCTGCAGCGTTTTTTGTTTTTTTTTATATTGCTTGTAAAACTTATTGAAAGTGATTTCCAAGCTTGTTAGTTTCATTGCTAAGTCTGTTTTAAACATGTCTGATTCAGAGGAAACTGTTTGTTCATCATGTTCAAAAGCCATTGTGGAGCCCAATAGAACGATGTGTACCAATTGTATTGATATTGCTTTGAATAAAAGTCAATCTGTACCGATAAAGAAGCTATCACCAGACAACGAGGGGGAAGTTATGCCGCCTAACTCTCCTCACGTGTCAGTACCTGCGTCTCCCGCTAGGGAGATGCGTAGGATTGAGACACCTAGTACATCTAGGCCCTTACAAATCGCTTTACATGATATGGCTAATGTTATGAAAGAAGTATTATATAATATGCCCGAATTAAGGGGCAAACGCGATAGCTCTGGGTTAAGGACAGAGCGCGCTGATGACACGAGAGCCATGTCTGATACTGCATCACAACTTGCAGAACATGAGGACGGTGAGCTTCATTCTGTCGGTGACGGTTCTGATTCGGGGAGACCGGATTCAGAAATTTCAAATTTTAAATTTAAGCTTGAGAACCTCCGTGTGTTACTAGGGGAGGTATTAGCGGCTCTGAATGATTGCGACACGGTGGCAATTCCAGAGAAATTGTGTAGGTTGGATAGATACTATGCGGTACCGGTGTGTACTGACATTTTTCCTATACCAAAAAGACTTACAGAAATTATCAGTAAGGAGTGGGATAGACCCGGTGTGCCTTTTTCCCCTCCCCCGATATTTAGAAAAATGTTCCCTATAGACGCCACCACACGAGACTTATAGCAGACGGTCCCTAAGGTGGAGGGAGCAGTTTCTACGTTAGCCAAGCGTACCACTATCCCGGTGGAGGATAGCTGTGCTTTCTCAGATCCAATGGATAAAAATTAGAGGGTTATCTTAAGAAAATGTTTGTTCAACAGGGTTTTATATTGCAGCCTCTTGCATGCATTGCGCCTGTCTCGGCTGCAGCGGCATTCTGGTTTGAGTTTCTGGAAGAGGCGATTCGCACAGAGCCGTTGGATGAGGCCTTGAGCAAACTTAGAACCCTTAAGCAAGCTAATGCGTTTGTTTCAGATGCCGTAGTACATCTAGCCAAACTTACGGCTAAAAATTCCGGATTCGCCATACAGGCGCGCAGAGCGCTCTGGCTTAAATCCTGGTCAGCGGATGTAACTTCCAAGTCTAAACTACTTAACATTCCTTTCAAAGGGCAGACCTTATTCGGGCCCGGCTTGAAGGAAATTATTGCTGTCATTACGGGAGGTAAGGGCCACGCCCTTCCTCAGGACAGAGCCAAACCAAAGGCCAAACAGTCTAATTTTCGTGCCTTTCGTAACTTCAAGGCAGGAGTAGCATCGACTTCCTCCGCTCCAAAACAGGAAGGAACTACTGCTCGTTACAGACAAGGTTGGAAAGGCAACCAGTCATGGAACAAGGGCAAGCAGGCCAGAAAGCCTACTCCCGCCCCTACGACAGCATGAAGTCAGGGCCCCCTATCCAGAGACGGATTTAGTGGGGGGCAGACTTTCTCTCTTTGCCCAGGCTTGGGCAAGAGATGTGCAGGATCCCTGGACGTTAAAGATTATATCTCAGGGAGACCTTCTGGATTTCAAATCCTCTCCTCCGCAAGGGAGGTTCCATCTTTCGAGGTTATCGACAAACCTAGTAAAAAGAGAGGCATTTCTACAATGTGTACAAGACCTCTTAATCATGGGGGTGATCCACTCAGTTCCGCGATCGGAACAGGGACAAGGATTTTACTCAAATCTATTTGTGGTTCCCAAAAAAGAGGGAACCTTCAGACCAATCTTAGACTTAAAGATCTTAAACAAATTCCTAAGGGTACCATTGTTCAAGATGGAAACCATTCGAACCATCCTACCCATGATCCAAGAGGGTCAATATATGACCACGGTGGACTTAAAGGATGCTTACCTTCATATACCGATTCACAAAGATCATTATCGGTACCTGAGGTTTGCCTTTCTAGACAGGCATTACCAGTTTGTGGCTCTTCCCTTCGGGTTAGCCACGGCCCCGAGAATTTTTACGAAGGTTCTGGGCTCACTTCTGGCGGTACTAAGACCACGAGGCATAGCGGTGGCTCCGTACCTAGACGACATTCTGATACAAGCGTCAAGTTTTCAGAATGCAAAGTCTCATACAGAGATAGTTCTAGCATTTCTGAGGTCGCATGGGTGGAAAGTAAACGTGGAAAAGAGTTCTCTGTTACCACTCACACGGGTTCCTTTTCTAGGGACTCTTATAGATTCTGTAGAGATGAAGATTTACCTGACGGAGTCCAGGTTATCAAAGATTCTCAATGCTTGCCGTGTCCTTCATTCCATTCCAAGCCCATCGGTAGCTCAGTGCATGGAGGTAATCGGCTTAATGGTAGCGGCAATGGACATAGTGCCATTTGCGCGCCTGCATCTCAGACCGCTGCAACTATGCATGCTCAGTCAATGGAACGGGGATTACTCAGATCTGTCCCCTTTGCTAAATCTGGACCAGGAGACCAGAGATTCGCTTCTCTGGTGGTTGTCACCGGTTCATCTGTCCAAAGGAATGACCTTTCGCAGGCCAGATTGGACGATTGTAACAACGGATGCCAGCCTTCTAGGCTGAGGAGCAGTCTGGAATTCCCTGAAGGCTCAGGGATCGTGGACTCAGGAGGAGAAACTCCTCCCAATAAACATTCTAGAATTAAGAGCAATATTCAATGCTTTTCTGGCTTGGCCTCAGTTAGCAAAGCTGAGGTTCATCAGGTTTCAGTCGGACAATATCACGACACTGGCTTACATCAATCATCAAGGGGGAACCAGGAGTTCCCTAGCGATGTTGGAAGTCTCGAAGATAATTCGCTGGGCAGAGTCTCACTCTTGCCACCTGTCAGCGATTCACATCCCAGGCGTAGAGAACTGGGAGGCGGATTTCCTAAGTCGCCAGACTTTTCATCCGGGAGAGTGGGAACTTCACCCGGAGGTATTTGCTCAACTGATTCGTCGTCGGGGCAAACCGGATCTGGATCTCATGGCATCTCGCCAGAACGCGAAGCTTCCTTGTTACGGATCCAGGTCCAGGGACCCGGGAGCGGTGCTGGTAGATGCATTAGCAGCCCCTTGGGTTTTCAACATAGCTTATGTGTTTCCACCATTTCCGTTGCTACCTCGGCTGATTGCCAGGATCAAACAGGAGAGGGCATCGGTAATTCTGATAGCGCCTGCGTGGCCACGCAGGACCTGGTATGCAGACCTAGTGGACATGTCGTCCTGTCCACCATGGTCTCTTCCTCTGAGGCAGGACCTTCTAATTCAGGGTCCTTTCAACCATCCAAACCTAATTTCTCTGAGGAAGACTGCCTGGAAATTGAACGCTTGATTCTATCAAAGCGTGGGTTTTCGGATTCGGTTATTGATACATTAATACAGGCTCGGAAGCCTGTGACAAGAAAAATTTACCATAAGATATGGCGTAAATATTTATATTGGTGCGAATCCAAGAGTTATTCATGGAGTAAGGTTAGGATTCCTAGGATATTAGCTTTTCTACAAGAGGGTTTAGAAAAGGGTTTATCCGCTAGTTCGCTAAAGGGACAGATTTCAGCTCTGTCTATTCTTTTACACAAACGTCTGGCAGAGCATCCAGACGTCCAGGCCTTTTGTCAGGCTTTGGTTAGAATTAAGCCTGTGTTTAAAGCTGTTGCTCCTCCGTGGAGCTTAAACTTGGTTCTTAAAGTTCTTCAGGGTGTTCCGTTTGAACCCCTTCATTCCATTGATATTAAGCTTTTATCTTGGAAAGTTTTGTTTTTGATGGCTATTTCCTCGGCTCGAAGAGTATCTGAGTTATCTGCCTTACATTGTGATTCTCCTTCTCTGATCTTTCATTCAGATAAGGTAGTTCTGCGTACTAAACCTGGGTTTTTACCTAAGGTTGTTTCTAACAGGAATATCAATCAAGAGATTGTTGTTCCATCATTATGTCCTAATCCTTCTTCAAAGAAGGAACGTCTTTTGCATAATCTAGACGTGGTCCGTGCTCTGAAGTTCTACTTACAGGCAACTAAAGATTTTAGACAAACTTCTTCTCTGTTTGTCGTTTACTCTGGACAGAGGAGAGGTCAAAAGGCTTCGGCTACCTCTCTCTCTTTTTGGCTTCGTAGCATAATACGTTTAGCCTATGAGACTGCTGGACAGCAGCCTCCTGAAAGAATTACAGCTCATTCCACTAGAGCTGTGGCTTCCACCTGGGCCTTTAAGAATGAGGCCTCTGTTGAACAGATTTGCAAGGCTGCAACTTGGTCTTCACTTAATACTTTTTCCAAATTTTACAAATTTTGACACTTTCGCTTCTTCGGAGGCTGGTTTTGGGAGACAGGTTCTACAGGCAGTGGTTCCTTCTGTTTAATGTTCCTGCCTTGTCCCTCCCATCATCCGTGTACTTAGCTTTGGTATTGGTATCCCATAAGTAATGGATGACCCGTGGACTGAACACACTTAACAAGGGAAAACATAATTTATGCTTACCTGATAAATTTATTTCTCTTGTAGTGTGTTCAGTCCACGGCCCGCCCTGTCTTTTTCAGGCAGGTTCTAAATTTTAAAATTATAACTCCAGTCACCACTGCACCTTATAGTTTCTCCTTTCTCGTCTTGTTTCGGTCGAATGACTGGATATGACATGTGAGGGGAGGAGCTATATAGCAGCTCTGCTTGGGTGATCCTCTTGCAACTTCCTGTTGGGAAGGAGAATATATCCCATAAGTAATGGATGACCCGTGGACTGAACACACTACAAGAGAAATAAATTGATCAGGTAAGCATAAATTATGTTTTTCGTTCCTTTCGTAACTTTAAGGGACAGAGGTCTTCCTCTTCCTCCAAGTTGGATCAATCCAAGTCTTCTTGGAGGTCCAGTCAGCCTTGGAATAGGGGAAAGCAAGCTAAGAAGTCTTCCGTTGATTTTAAATCAACATGAAGGGGCCGCCCCCGATCCTGTAGTGGATCAAGTGGGGGCAAGGCTTTCTTTTTTCAGCAGGCTTGGATACGTGATGTTCCAGATCCTTGGGCCATGGATATATATCACGGTTACAGAATAGGATTCAAATCTTTTCCTCCCAGGGGCAGGTACCACCTGTCAAGGTTATCTGTGAATCAGATAAAAAGAGAGGCCTTCTTAAACTGCATTAAGGACCTATCATGCCTGGGAGTGACTGTTCCAGTTCCTCTAGAGGAACAGGGTCTAGGATTCTATTCAAATCTATTTGTAGTTCCCAAGAAGGAGGGCACTTTTCGTCTTATTCTGGACCTAAAGTGTCTCAATCAATTCCTCAGGGTTCCGTCCTTCAAGATGGAGACCATCCGTTCTATTCTTCTTTTGGTCCAAAAGGGTCAGTTCATGACGACCATAGATCTGAAGGACGCGTATCTTCATGTTCCTATTCACATGGATCATCACTAGTATCTAAGGTTTGCCTTCCAGGACAAATATTTCCAGTTTGTTGCCCTTCCTTTTGGTCTTGCTACAGTTCCCTGAATTTTTACAAAGGTTCTGGGGGCTCTTCTGGCAGTGGTGAGGTCCCAGGGTATTGCGCCACAGCAATACCCTGGGACCTCACCACTGCCAGAAGAGCCCCCAGAACCTTTGTAAAAATTCAGGGAACTGTAGCAAGACCTTCCAGGACAAATATTTCCAGTTTGTTGCCCTTCCTTTTGGTCTTGCTACAGTTCCCTGAATTTTTACAAAGGTTCTGGGGGCTCTTCTGGCAGTGGTGAGGTCCCAGGGTATTGCTGTGGCGCCTTATCTAGATGACATTCTAGTTCAAGCGCCATCTTTTCATCTAGTAAGATCTCATACCGATATGTTGTTTATTCTACGTTTCCACGGGTGGAAACTGAATCTGGGAAAGAGTTCCTTTGTTCCAGATACAAGGATTTGTTTCTTGGGAATAATCAGTTTCCCTGTCCATGAAGATCTTTCTGACAGACATCAAAAAATCCAAGCTTCATGTTTCTTGCCTGTCTCTCCAGTCTGCTATTCGTCCATCTGTGGCTTTATGCATGGAGGTGATTGAACTGATGTTTGCCTCCATGGACATCATTCCTTTTGCTCGGTTCCATCTAAGACTTCTGCAGCTATGCATGCTCATTCAATGGAACGGGGACCACTCTGATCTCTCGCAGACGATACATTTGTTTTCCCCAACAAGAGTCTCACTCTCATGGTGGGTTTCACAGGACCATCTGTCTCGAGGCACATGCTTCCTGAGGCCTTCCTGGGTGATTGTCGCCACGGACACCAGCCTGTTTGGCTGGGGAGCAGTTTAGGGTTTCTTAAAGACACAGGGTCTGTGTGAGGATTATTCTCTTCCAATAAATATCTTAGAGTTGAGAGCAATTTTTTATGCTTTAATAGCTTGGCCTCAACTAGCTTTGGTCCAATTTATCAGATTTCTGTTGGAGAACATCACCTCGGTGGCCAACATCAATCACCAGGGAGGAACTCTGGTGTTCCTTGGCAATGAAGGTGTCTTGCATTTTCCAGTGGGTGGAGTCTCACGATTGCCATCTCTCTGCCATCCATATACCAGCAGTGGACAACTGGGAGGCAGATTTTCTAAGCAGGCAGACTTTTCATCCCGGAGAGTTGGCTCTCCACCCAGAGGTTTTCACAATAACTCTCAGGTGGGGGGTTCCGGAGTTAGATCTGATGGCATCTCGTCAAAACGCCAAGCTTCCAAAGTAAGGTTCAAGGTCAAGAGATCCTCAAGCTGTTCTGGTAGATGCTCTAGCGGTTCCTTGGAGCTTCAATCTAGCATACCTGTTTCCTCCGTTTGCGTTGCTTCCACAAGTAATTGCTCGCATCAAACAAGAGAGAGTTTCTTTGATTCTAATAGCTTCTGCATGCCTCGCAGGATCTGGTTTGCGGATCTGGTGACAATGTCATCTCTTCCGTTGTGGAGGTTACCTTTCAGGAAGGACATTCTACTTTAGGGTCCCTTTCTTCATCCAAATCTGGTTTCTCTGAAGCTGACTGCTTGGAGATTGAACGTCTGAGTTTGGCTAGACGTGACTTCTCTGAGAAAGTCATAGATACTATGCTTCAGGCTCGTAAACCGGTTACTCACAGAATTTACCATAGGGTATTGGTGTAAATACCTTCATTGGCGTAATTCAAAAGGTTCCTCGAATTTTAGCTTTCCTTCAGGAGGGCCTGGAGATGTGTTTGGTCTGTCAGTACTTTGAAGGGTCAGATTTCTGCTCTGTCTATTCTTCTGCATAAAGGTCTTGCAGTTATGCCAAATGTTGTCTTTTGTTCAGGCCTTGGTCAGAATCAGGCCTCTGTTTAAATATGTTGCTCCTCCTATGAGTCTTAGCCATATTCTTAGTTTTGCAGCAGGCTCCGTTTGAGCCGATGCATTCTGTTAGTATTAAATTACTATCTAGGAAAGTTTTTTTGTTCTTGTCATTTCTTCTGCTTGCAGAGTTTCCGCACTTTCGGCTCTGCAGTGTGATTCCCCTTTCCTTATTTTTCATGCTGATAAGGCGGTACTTCGTAGTAGGTAGTGTCGGATCCCAATATTAATCAGGAAATTGTTGTTCCTACTTTTTGTCCTAACCCTTCTTCCCAGAAGGAACGTCTTGGATGTTGTGCGTGCTCTTAAATTTTACCTTCAAGCAACTAAAGATTTTCGGCAGACTTCTTCCCTGTTTATTGTTTTTTCTAGTAAGTGTAGGGGTCAGAAGACTACTACTACCACTCTTTCTCTCTGGTTGAGAAGTGTTATTCGTTTAGCTTATGGGACAGTAGCCTCCTGAGAGAATTACGGCTCATTCCACTAGAGCTGTTTCATCTTCTTGGGCTTTCAAAAATTGAAGCTTCTGTGGAGCAAATCTGTAAGGCGGCCACTTGGTCCTTGGTTATTCATACTTTTTCCAAATTTGATACTTTTGCATCAGCTGAAGCTTCTTTTGGGAGAAAGGTCCTTCAAGCGGCGGTGCCTTCCGTTTAGGTCCGCCTGTGTTCTCCCTCCCTATTCATTCTGTGTCTTCTAGCTTGGGTATTGGTTCCCACTAGTAATTAGAATGTTTTGTGGACTTTCCATGCCATAGGAAAGAAAACAACATTTTTGCTTACCTGATAGATGTATTTCGTTCCAGGCATGGAGAATCCACGACGACCCTTATTCAAATTAAGACAGCCGTTTTTTTGTCTAGTCCCCAGATACCTCTAAACCCTTGTGTTATCTTCTTTTTCCGTTTCCCTTCAGCCGAAGGACTGGGGGTTATGGGTAAGGGAAGTGATACTTAAAGGGACAGTCAACACCGAAGTTTTGTTGTTTTAAATGATAGATAACCCCTTAATTACCCATTCCCCAGTTTTGCATAACCAACACAGTTCTAATAATACTCTTTTTACCTCTGTGATTACCTTGTATCTAAGCCTCTGCAGACTGCCCCCTTATTTCAGTTCTTTTGACAGACTTGAATTTTAGCCAATCGGTGCTCACTCCTCGGTAAATTCACGTGCATGAGCTCAATGTTATCTATATGAAACACATGAACTAACGCCCTCTAGCGGAAGCCTTCAAGGTCTAAGAAATTAACATATAAACCTCCTAGGTTTATCTTTCAACTAAGAATACAAAAGGAACAAAGCAAAATTGGTAATAAAAGTAAATTGGAAAGTTGATTAAAATTACATGCCCCTATTTGAATCATGAAAGTTTTGGACTTGACTGTTCTGCTCTTGATGCCTCCTGCTGGCCAGGAGTGAATATCCCACTAGAAATTAGAATGTTTCGTGGACTCTCCATGCCCGGAAATAATTAAATCTATCAGTTAAGCATAAATTTAGTTTTTTTTAGTGGTGTATCCCTGAAATTCTCTGAAAGAGGAAAAAACTTAGACATTTTAAAAACATATGAAACCGGTATATGGTGTTCTATAATGTAGAATTTCTTTCATGTAATTAGCAAGAGTCCATGAGCTAGTGACGTATGGGATATACATTCCTACCAGGAGGGGCAACGTTTCCCAAACCTCAAAATGCCTTTAAATACACCCCTCACCACACCCACAATTCAGTTTTACAAACTTTGCCTCCCATGGAGGTGGTGAAGTAAGTTTGTGCTAGATTCTACTTTGATATGCGCTTCGCAGCAGGCTGGAGCCCGGTTTTCCTCTCAGTGTGCAGTGAATGTCAGAGGGATGTGAAGAGAGTATTGCCTATTTGAATTCAATGGTCTCCTTCTACGGGATCTATTTCATAGGTTCTCTGTTATCGGTCGTAGAGATTCATCTCTTACCTCCCTTTTCAGATCGACGATATACTCTTATATACCATTACCTCTACTGATTCTCGTTTCAGTACTGGTTTGGCTTTCTACTACATGTAGATGAGTGTCCTGGGGTAAGTAAGCCTTATTTTTTGTGACACTCTAAGCTATGGTTGGGCACTTTTATATAAAGTTCTAAATATATGTATTTAAACATTTATTTGCCTTGATTCAGGATGATCAATATTCCTTATTTAAGACAGTCAGTTTAATTATTTGGGATAATGCATATGAATTAAAACATTTTTTCTTACCTTAAAAATTGACTTTTTTCCCTGTGGGCTGTTAGGCTCGCGGGGGCTGAAAATGCTTCATTTTATTGCGTCAGTCTTGGCGCGGACTTTTTTGGCGCAAAAAAATTCTTTGTCATTTCCGGCGTCATACTTGTCGCCGGAAGTTGTTCCTGTTTGCGTAATTTTTTTGACGTTTTGCGCCAAAAATGTCGGCGTCACCGGATGTGGCGTCATTCTTGGCGCCGAAAGCATTTGGGCGCCAATAATGTGGGCGGCTTTTTTTGGCGCTAAAAAATGTGGGCGTCATTTTGGTCTCCACCTTTTTTTCTCACATTATTTAAGTCTCATTTTTCATTTGCTTCTGGTTGCTAGAGGCTTGTTCATTGGCATTTTTTCCCATTCCTGAAACTGCCTTTTAAGGAATTTGATAGATTTTGCTTTATATGTTGTTTTTTCTCTTGCATATTGCAAGATATCTCAGATTGATCCTGGATCAGAAGCTACTTCTGGAAAAACGCTGCCTAATGCTGGTTCCACCAAAGTTAAGTGTATCTGCTGTAAACTTGTGGTAACTGTCCCTCCGGCTGTAGTTTGTGATGAATGTCATGATAAGCTTGCTAATGCAGATAGTATTTCCATTAGTAATATACCATTACCTGTTGCTGTTCCATCAACATCTAATACTCAGGATGTTCCTGTTAATATAAGAGATTTTGTTTCTAAATCTATTAGGAAGGCTATGTCTGTTATTCCTCCTTCCAGTAAACGTAAAAGGTCTTTTAAAACTTCACATTTTTCAGATGAATTTTTAAATGAACATCATCATTCTGATTTCTTTCATGTAATTAGCAAGAGTCCATGAGCTAGTGACGTATGGGATATACATTCCTACCAGGAGGGGCAAAGTTTCCCAAACCTCAAAATGCCTATAAATACACCCCTCACCACACCCACAATTCAGTTTTACAAACTTTGCCTCCGATGGAGGTGGTGAAGTAAGTTTGTGCTAGATTCTACGTTGATATGAGCTCCGCAGCAAGTTGGAGCCCGGTTTTCCTCTCAGCGTGCAGTGAATGTCAGAGGGATGTGAAGAGAGTATTGCCTATTTGAATGCAGTGATCTCCTTCTACGGGGTCTATTTCATAGGTTCTCTGTTATCGGTCGTAGAGATTCATCTCTTACCTCCCTTTTCAGATCGACGATATACTCTTATATATACCATTACCTCTGCTGATTCTCGTTTCAGTACTGGTTTGGCTTTCTACAAACATGTAGATGAGTTTCCTGGGGTAAGTAAATCTTATTTTCTGTGACACTCTAAGCTATGGTTGGGCACTTTGTTTATAAAGTTCTAAATATATGTATTCAAACATTTATTTGCCTTGGCTCAGAATGTTCAACTTTCCTTATTTTTCAGACAGTCAGTTTCATATTTGGGATAATGCATTTGAATTAATCATTTTTTTCTTACCTTCAAAAATTTGACACTTTTTTCCCTGTGGGCTGTTAGGCTCGTGGGGGCTGAAAATGCTTCATTTTATTGCGTCATTCTTGGCGCTGACTTTTTTGGCGCAAAAATTCTTTTCCGTTTCCGGCGTCATACGTGTCGCCGGAAGTTGCGTCATTTTTTTGACATTATTTTGCGCCAAAGATGTCGGCGTTCCGGATGTGGCGTCATTTTGGCGCCAAAAGCATTTAGGCGCCAAATAATGTGGGCGTCTGATTTGGCGCTAAAAAATATGGGCGTCGCTTTTATCTCCACATTATTTAAGTCTCATTTTTTATTGCTTCTGGTTGCTAGAAGCTTGTTCTTTGGCATTCTTTCCCATTCCTGAAACTGTCATTTAAGGAATTTGATCAATTTTGCTTTATATGTTGTTTTTTCTCTTACATATTGCAAGATGTCTCACGTTGCATCTGAGTCAGAAGATACTACAGGAAAATCGCTGTCTAGTGCTGGATCTACCAAAGCTAAGTGTATCTGCTGTAAACTTTTGGTAGCTATTCCTCCGGCTGTTGTTTGTATTGATTGTCATGACAAACTTGTTAAAGCAGATAATTTTTCCTTTAGTAATGTACCATTGCCTGTTGCAGTTCCCTCAACTTCTAAGGTGCAGAATGTTCCTGATAACATAAGAGATTTTGTTTCTGAATCCATAAAGAAGGCTATGTCTGTTATTTCTCCTTCTAGTAAACATAAAAAATCTTTTAAAACTTCTCTCCCTACAGATGAATTTTTAAATGAACATCATCATTCTGATTCTGATGACTCTTCTGGTTCAGAGGATTCTGTCTCAGAGGTTGATGCTGATAAATCTTCATATTTATTTAAAATGGAATTTATTCGTTCTTTACTTAAAGAAGTTCTAATTGCTTTAGAAATAGAGGATTCTGGTCCTCTTGATACTAATTCTAAACGTTTGGATAAGGTATTTAAAGCTCCTGTGGTTATTCCAGAAGTTTTTCCTGTTCCTAATGCTATTTCTGCAGTAATTTCCAAAGAATGGGATAAATTGGGTAATTCATTTACTCCTTCTAAACGTTTCAAGCAATTATATCCTGTGCCGTCTGACAGATTAGAATTTTGGGACAAAATCCCTAAGGTTGATGGGGCTATTTCTACCCTTGCTAAACGTACTACTATTCCTACGTCAGATGGTACTTCGTTTAAGGATCCTTTAGATAGGAAAATTGAATCCTTTCTAAGAAAAGCTTATCTGTGTTCAGGTAATCTTCTTAGACCTGCTATATCTTTGGCTGATGTTGCTGCAGCTTCAACTTTTTGGTTGGAAACTTTAGCGCAACAAGTAACACATCATGATTCTCGTGATATTATTCTTCTTCAGCATGCTAATAATTTTATCTGTGATGCCATTTTTGATATTATCAGAGTTGATGTCAGGTTTATGTCTCTAGCGATTTTAGCTAGAAGAGCTTTATGGCTTAAAACTTGGAATGCTGATATGGCTTCTAAATCAACTCTACTTTCTATTTCTTTCCAGGGTAACAAATTATTTGGTTCTCAGTTGGATTCTATTATTTCAACTGTTACTGGTGGGAAAGGAACTTTTTTACCACAGGATAAAAAATCTAAAGGTAAAAACAGGGCTAATAATCGTTTTCGTTCCTTTCGTTTCAACAAAGAACAAAAGCCTGATCCTTCATCCTCAGGAGCAGTTTCAGTTTGGAAACCATCTCCAGTCTGGAATAAATCCAAGCCAGCTAGAAAGGCAAAGCCTGCTTCTACATGAAGTCCACATGAAGGTGCGGCCCTCATTCCAGCTCAGCTGGTAGGGGGCAGGTTACGTTTTTTCAAGGAAATTTGGATCAATTCTGTTCTCATTCTTTGGATTCAGAACATTGTTTCAGAAGGGTACAGAATTGGTTTCAAGATGAGACCTCCTGCAAAGAGATTTTTTCTTTCCCGTGTCCCAGTAAATCCAGTAAAAGCTCAAGCATTTCTGAATTGTGTTTCAGATCTAGAGTTGACTGGAGTAATTATGCCAGTTCCAGTTCCGGAACAGGGGATGGGGTTTTATTCAAATCTCTTCATTGTACCAAAGAAGGAGAATTCCTTCAGACCAGTTCTGGATCTAAAAATATTGAATCGTTATGTAAGGATACCAACGTTCAAGATGGTAACTGTAAGGACTATCTTGCCTTTTGTTCAGCAAGGGAATTATATGTCCACAATAGATTTACAGGATGCATATCTGCATATTCCGATTCATCCAGATCATTATCAGTTCCTGAGATTCTCTTTTCTGGACAAGCATTACCAGTTTGTGGCTCTGCCGTTTGGCCTAGCTACAGCTCCAAGAATTTTTACAAAGGTTCTCGGTGCCCTTCTGTCTGTAATCAGAGAACAGGGTATTGTGGTATTTCCTTATTTGGACGATATCTTGGTACTTGCTCAGTCTTTACATTTAGCAGAATCTCATACGAATCGACTTGTGTTGTTTCTTCAAGATCATGGTTGGAGGATCAATTTACCAAAAAGTTCATTGATTCCTCAGACAAGGGTAACCTTTCTGGGTTTCCAGATGGATTCAGTGTCCATGACTCTGTCTTTAACAGACAAGAGACGTCTAAAATTAATTACAGCTTGTCGAAACCTTCAGTCACAATCATTCCCTTCGGTAGCCTTATGCATGGAAATTCTAGGTCTTATGACTGCTGCATCGGACGCGATCCCCTTTGCTCGTTTTCACATGCGACCTCTTCAGCTCTGTATGCTGAATCAATGGTGCAAGGATTACACAAAGATATCTCAATATCTTTAAAACCGATTGTTCGACACTCTCTAACGTGGTGGACAGATCACCATCGTTTAATTCAGGGGGCTTCTTTTGTGCTTCCGACCTGGACTAATTTCAACAGATGCAAGTCTCACAGGTTGGGGAGCTGTGTGGGGATCTCTGACGGCACAAGGAGTTTGGGAATCTCAGGAGGTGAGATTACCGATCAATATTTTAGAACTCCGTGCAATTTTCAGAGCTCTTCAGTTTTGGCCTCTTCTGAAGAGAGAATCGTTCATTTGTTTTCAGACAGACAATGTCACAACTGTGGCATACATCAATCATCAAGGAGGGACTCACAGTCCTCTGGCTATGAAAGAAGTATCTCGAATTTTGGTTTGGGCGGAATCCAGCTCCTGTCTAATCTCTGCGGTTCATATCCCAGGTATAGACAATTGGGAAGCGGATTATCTCAGTCGCCAAACGTTGCATCCGGGCGAATGGTCTCTTCACCCAGAGGTATTTCTTCAGATTGTTCAAATGTGGGAACTTCCAGAAATAGATCTGATGGCGTCTCATCTAAACAAGAAACTTCCCAGGTATCTGTCCAGATCCCGGGATCCTCAGGCGGAGGCAGTGGATGCATTATCACTTCCTTGGAAGTATCATCCTGCCTATATCTTTCCGCCTCTAGTTCTTCTTCCAAGAGTAATCTCCAAGATTCTGAAGGAATGCTCGTTTGTTCTGCTGGTAGCTCCGGCATGGTCTCACAGGTTTTGGTATGCGGATCTTGTCCGGATGGCCTCTTGCCAACCGTGGACTCTTCCGTTAAGACCAGACCTTCTGTCTCAAGGTCCTTTTTTCCATCAGGATCTGAAATCCTTAAATTTAAAGGTATGGAGATTGAACGCTTGATTCTTGGTCACAGAGGTTTCTCTGACTCTGTGATTAATACTATGTTACAGGCTCGTAAATCTGTATCTAGAGAGATATATTATAGAGTCTGGAAGACTTATATTTCTTGGTGTCTTACTCATCATTTTTCTTGGCATTCTTTTAGAATACCGAGAATATTACAGTTTCTTCAGGATGGTTTAGATAAGGGTTTGTCTGCAAGTTCCTTGAAAGGACAAATCTCTGCTCTTTCTGTTCTTTTTCACAGAAAGATTGCTATTCTTCCTGATATTCATTGTTTTGTACAAGCTTTGGTTCGTATAAAGCCTGTCATTAAGTCAATTTCTCCTCCTTGGAGTTTGAATTTGGTTCTGGGGGCTCTTCAAGCTCCTCCATTTGAACCTATGCATTCATTGGACATTAAATAAATTACTTTCTTGGAAAGTTTTGTTCCTTTTGGCCATCTCTTCTGCCAGAAGAGTTTCTGAATTATCTGCTCTTTCTTGTGAGTCTCCTTTTCTGATTTTTCATCAGGATAAGGCGGTGTTGCGAACTTCTTTTGAATTTTTACCTAAAGTTGTGAATTCCAACAACATTAGTAGAGAAATTGTGGTTCCTTCATTATGTCCTAATCCTAAGAATTCTAAGGAGAAATCGTTGCATTCTTTGGATGTTGTTAGAGCTTTGAAATATTATGTTGAAGCTACTAAATCTTTCCGAAAGACTTCTAGTCTATTTGTTATCTTTTCCGGTTCTAGAAAAGGCCAGAAAGCTTCTGCCATTTCTTTGGCATCTTGGTTGAAATCTTTAATTCATCTTGCCTATGTTGAGTCGGGTAAAACTCTGCCTCAGAAAATTACAGCTCATTCTACTAGGTCAGTTTCTACTTCCTGGGCGTTTAGGAATGAAGCTTCGGTTGATCAGATTTGCAAAGCAGCAACTTGGTCCTCTTTGCATACTTTTACTAAGTTCTACCATTTTGATGTATTTTCTTCTTCTGAAGCAGTTTTTGGTAGAAAAGTACTTCAGGCAGCTGTTTCAGTTTGAATCTTCTGCTTATGTTTTTTCATTAAACTTTATTTTGGGTGTGGATTATTTTCAGCAGGAATTGGCTGTCTTTATTTTGTCCCTCCCTCTCTAGTGACTCTTGTGTGGAAAGATCCACATCTTGGGTAGTCATTATCCCATACGTCACTAGCTCATGGACTCTTGCTAATTACATGAAAGAAAACATAATTTATGTAAGAACTTACCTGATAAATTCATTTCTTTCATATTAGCAAGAGTCCATGAGGCCCACCCTTTTTTGTGGTGGTTATGATTTTGTATAAAGCACAATTATTCCAATTCCTTATTTTATATGCTTTCGCACTTTTTTATCACCCCACTTCTTGGCTATTCGTTAAACTGAATTGTGGGTGTGGTGAGGGGTGTATTTATAGGCATTTTGAGGTTTGGGAAACTTTGCCCCTCCTGGTAGGAATGTATATCCCATACGTCACTAGCTCATGGACTCTTGCTAATATGAAAGAAATGAATTTATCAGGTAAGTTCTTACATAAATTATGTTTTTTCTGGTTCAGAGGATTCTGTCTCAGATATTGACACTGATAAATCTTCATATTTATTTAAAATGGAATTTATTCGTTCTTTACTTAAAGAAGTTTTAATCGCATTAGAGATGGAGGAATCTAGTCCTCTTGATACTAAATCTACTAAGCGTTTAAATTCGGTTTTTAAACCTCCTACAGTTATTCCGGAAGTTTTTCTTGTCCCTGATGCTATTTCTGAAGTAATTTCTAGGGAATGGAATAATCTGGGTAATTCATTTTCTCCTTCTAAAAGGTTTAAGAAATTGTATCCTGTGCCATCTGACAGATTAGAGTTTTGGGACAAAATCCCTAAAGTTGATGGGGCTATCTCTACTCTCGCTAAACGTGCTACTATTCCTACGGCAGATAGTACTTCCTTTAAGGATCCTTTAGATAGGAAAATTGATTCCTTTCTAAGGAAAGCTTATTTATGTTCAGGTAATCTTCTTAGGCCTGCTATTTCTTTGGCTGATGTTGCGGCAGCTTCCACTTTTTGGTTGGAGGCTTTGGCACAACAAGTGTCAGATCATAATACTCATAGCATTGTTAAACTTCTTCAACATGCTAATAACTTTATTTCTGATGCCATCTTTGATATCATTAGAGTTGATGTCAGGTATATGTCTTTAGCTATTTTAGCTAGAAGAGCTTTATGGCTTAAAACTTGGAATGCAGATATGTCTTCTAAGTCAACTTTGCTTTCCCTTTCTTTCCAAGGTAATAAATTGTTTGGTTCCCAGTTGGATTCTATTATTTCAACTGTTACTGGGGGGAAAGGAACTTTTTTACCTCAGGATAAAAAATCTAATGGTAAATATAGGGCTGCTAATCGTTTTCGTTCCTTTCGTCAGAATAAGGAACAGAAGCCTGATCCTTCCCCTAAAGGAACAGTTTCTGTTTGGAAACCATTTCCAGTCTGGAATAAATCCAAGCCTTTTAGAAAGCAAAAGCCAGCTCCCGAGTCCACATGAAGGTGCGGCCCTCATTCCAGCACAGCTGGTAGGGGGCAGATTACGATTTTTCAAAGAAATTTGGATCAATTCAATTCACAGTCTTTGGATTCAGAACATTGTTTCACAAGGGTACAGAATAGGTTTCAAGGTAAGGCCTCCTGCAAGAAGATTTTTTCTTTCTCGCATTCCAATAAATCCAGTGAAGGCTCAAGCATTTCTGAAATGTGTTTCAGATCTAGAGTTGGCTGGAGTAATTGTACCAGTTCCAGTTCTGGAACAGGGTCTGGGGTTTTACTCCAATCTCTTCATTGTACCAAAGAAGGAGAATTCCTTCAGACCAGTTCTAGATTTAAAAATATTGAATCGTTATGTAAGGATACCAACATTCAAAATGGTAACTATAAGGACTATTCTGCCTTTTGTTCAGCAAGGGCATTATATGTCCACAATAGATTTACAGGATTCATATCTGCATATTCCGATTCATCCAGATCACTATCCGTTTCTGAGATTCTCTTTTCTAGACAAGCATTACCAATTTGTGGCTCTGCCGTTCGGCCTAGCAACAGCTCCAAGGATTTTTTCAAAGGTTCTCGGTGCCCTGCTATCTGTAATCAGAGAACAGGGTATTGTGGTATTTCCTTATTTGGACGATATCTTGGTACTTGCTCAGTCTTCACATTTAGCAGAATTTCATACGAATCGACTTGTGTCATTTCTTCAAGAACATGGTTGGAGGATCAATTTACCAAAGAGTTCATTGATTCCTCAGACAAGGGTAACCTTTTTAGGTTTCCAAATAGATTCAGTGTCCATGACTTTGTCTCTGACGGACAAGAGATGTCTGAAATTGGTTTCAGCTTGTCGAAACCTTCAGTCTCAATCATTCCCTTCGGTAGCCTTATGCATGGAAATTCTAGGTCTTATGACTGCTGCATCGGACGCGATCCCCTTTGCTCGTTTTCACATGCGACCTCTTCAGCTTTGTATGCTGAACCAGTGGTGCAGGGATTATACAAAGATATCACAGTTAATATCTTTAAATCCGATTGTACGACACTCTCTGACGTGGTGGACAGATCACCATCGTTTAGTTCAAGGGGCTTCTTTTGTTCTTCCAACCTGGACTGTGATCTCAACAGATGCGAGTCTAACAGGTTGGGGAGCTGTATGGGGGTCTCTGACAGCGCAGGGGGTTTGGGAATCTCAGGAGGCGAGATTACCCATCAACATTTTGGAACTCCGTGCGATTTTCAGAGCTCTTCAGTCGTGGCCTCTTCTGAAGAGAGAATCGTTCATTTGTTTTCAGACGGACAATGTCACAACCGTGGCATATGTCAATCATCAAGGGGGGACTCACAGTCCTCTGGCTATGAAAGAAGTATCTCGGATACTTGCTTGGGCGGAATCCAGCTCCTGTCTAATTTCTGCGGTTCACATCCCAGGTGTAGACAATTGGGAAGCGGATTATCTCAGTCGCCAGACGTTACATCCGGGCGAATGGTCTCTTCACCCAGAGGTGTTTCTTCAGATTGTTCAAATCTGGGGTCTTCCAGAAATAGATCTGATGGCTTCTCATCTAAACAAGAAACTTCCCAGGTATCTGTCCAGATCCAGGGATCCTCAGGCGGAGGCAGTGGATGCATTGTCACTTCCTTGGAAGTATCATCCTGCCTATATCTTTCCACCTCTGGTTCTTCTTCCAAGAGTGTTCTCCAAGATTCTAAAAGAGCGTTCGTTTGTTCTGCTGGTGGCTCCAGCATTGCCTCACAGGTTTTGGTATGCGGATCTTGTTCGGATGGCTACTTGCCAACCTTGGACTCTTCCGTTAAGGCCAGACCTTCTATCTCAAGGTACTTTTTTCCATCAGGATCTCAAATCATTAAATTTGATGGTATGGAGATTGAACGCTTGATTCTCAGTCATAGAGGTTTCTCTGACTCCGTAATTAATACTATGTTACAGGCTCGTAAATCTGTGTCTAGGAAGATATATTATCGAGTTTGGAAGACTTACATTTCTTGGTGCTCTTATCAATTTTCCTGGCATTCTTTTAGAATTCCTAGAATTTTACAATTTCTTCAGGATGGTCTGGATAAAGGTTTGTCTGCAAGTTCTTTGAAAGGACAAATTTCTGCTCTTTCTGTGTTGTTTCACAGAAAGATTGCTAATTTTCCTGATATTCATTGTTTTGTACAGGCTTTGGTTCGTATAAAACCTGTCATTAAGTCAATCTCTCCTTCTTGGAGTTTGAATTTGGTTCTGGGGGCTTTACAAGCTCCTCCGTTTGAACCTATGCATTCTCTGGACATTAAATTACTTTCTTGGAAAGTTCTGTTCCTTTTGGCCATCTCTTCTGCTAGAAGAGTTTCAGAGTTATCTGCTCTTTCTTGTGAATCTCCTTTTCTGATTTTTCATCAGGATAAGGCAGTGTTGCGGACTTCATTTAAATTTTTACCTAAAGTTGTGAACTCTAACAACATTAGTAGAGAAATTGTGGTTCCTTCATTGTGTCCTAATCCTAAGAATTCTAAGGAAAGATCGTTGCATTCTTTGGATGTAGTTAGAGCTTTGAAATATGTTGAAGCTACTAAAGATTTCCGAAAGACTTCTAGTCTATTTGTTATCTTTTCCGGTTCCAGGAAAGGTCAGAAGTCCTCTGCCATTTCTTTGGCATCTTGGTTAAAATCTTTGATTCATCATGCTTATGTCGAGTCGGGTAAAACTCCGCCTCAAAGGATTACAGCTCATTCTACTAGGTCAGTTTCTACTTCCTGGGCGTTTAGGAATGAAGCTTCGGTTGATCAGATTTGCAAACAGCAACTTGGTCCTCTTTGCATACTTTTACTAAATTCTACCATTTTGATGTGTTTTCTTCTTCTGAAGCAGTTTTTGGTAGAAAAGTACTTCAGGCAGCTGTTTCAGTTTGATTCTTCTGCTTATAATTTCAGTTTTTTTCATTATAAGATTAAAACTTTATTTTGGGGTGTGGATTATTTTTTCAGCGGAATTGGCTGTCTTTATTTTATCCCTCCCTCTCTAGTGACTCTTGCGTGGAAGTTCCACATCTTGGGTATTTATTATCCCATACGTCACTAGCTCATGGACTCTTGCTAATTACATGAAAGAAAACATAATTTATGTAAGAACTTACCTGATAAATTCATTTCTTTCATATTGGCAAGAGTCCATGAGGCCCACCCTTTTTTGTGGTGGTTATGATTTTTTTGTATAAAGCACAATTATTCCAATTCCTTATTTTTATGCTTTCGCACTTTTTTCTTATCACCCCACTTCTTGGCTATTCGTTAAACTGATTTGTGGGTGTGGTGAGGGGTGTATTTATAGGCATTTTGAGGTTTGGGAAACTTTGCCCCTCCTGGTAGGAATGTATATCCCATACGTCACTAGCTCATGGACTCTTGCTAATATGAAAGAAATGAATTTATCAGGTAAGTTCTTACATAAATTATGTTTTTCCGCTATTACATGTACATACACTTGAGTAGGGAAAATATTAAAAGATGTTCTTTAGACCCACCCACTTTCCTGTACAATCTTTTTTCAGTTTCTTCTTTTGAAAAAAATGCCGTTTTTTCTAAAAGGGGATAGTCACCTAAAATTAACATTACCCCACCAATAGACCTCTGCAAGGGTGTAGGTCACATGTCCTGCTGCTGTAAAGATATTTGGGTGGTATCACAGTTCTTAACCTGGAGCTTCTTACAATGTTTGCTGCACATTATTGTTATTACTACTGAAAATGTTGCTCTTAGGAAATTCCCCCAATCTCTTCCCTTATGGCTTGGATCGGAGACCAAAAACATTATAAAGTTAATGCTGTCTGCGGCGCGCCCCATGGTGATGTGTTTGTTATCCAGTGCAGTAACCAGGTGCATTATTATGTTCTTCCTCTATGAGAATATCTTCATACACTGAGCCTACAAATACTTTTTTCTGGTCAGTTTTCCCTTAGTGGAGCTTCATTACAAAACGCCAAAACCACCACCAGCATCTGGCTAACCATTTTTATTCTTCACACTTCATACAACCCAGGATGATTGAAATAGTATTTTTTAGGGATTCATAAAATACCTTACTTAAAGAAACCTTAATAAAAGCAAGATGAGACCATGCAAATTCACATAACAGGGGGCTGCTGAGTGTCACATCGCTCATTACATTGTTCTAAACTGCCTCTGGAAGCAGCAATAACACATTTACTGTGCGTTGGAAGCTTCATGAAATGGATTTCCATGGCCAAGCAGCTTGTACACAAGTGTCAGCTGGAATCGTGTAAAGCACGCTGCTACTGGACTCTGCAGTGATGAATCACGCTTCACTTATCTGCCAGTTTGATGGAAGAGCCTGGGTTTGAGGGATGCCAGGAGCAAGCTACCTACCTGAAGGCATAGTGCCTACTCTATAAAGTTTGGGGTTGGAGGGAAGGGACGCACGGAGAGACACAAACTTAGACATACACAGACATGATCTGTACTGGGGTTGTGGTGGCTGGGGGAGTGAGGTGATGAATTGTTAACCATGCGAGGGCCCTTCAATTTCAATTGTTAGAGAAATGTTAAAGTTTTTCCTACTATCGTTATTTGTTCTTTAGGATAAAGGGGATGTACTAAACAGTCTATTGACAGTTTGGGAGATCATCATACATGCTCTCTCATAGCAATAAGACCAGTTTGAAGGATGGAAGAAAAGGAGGGTGGAGAAAAGGGAGGAAAAAGAGAAAAAGGAAAACAAAGTTTGCCATGATAGACTCAAGATGTTATTTGTCTTTTAGTTCAATCATTAAGACTCACTCAAAAAACGAGCATTGGAACACTACTCCTTGGGAGACAAGAGACACTGTACTGTTTAACTGACTTTGTGGATGCATGCATGAAAAGCATTTGTAAAGCACGAACAATAAGCTGTATGTATTCATGGTAACTTTGTTTGAAAATAAGTTATCAAAAAAAAAAAAGTTTGGGGTTGGAGGAATAATGGTTAGGGTTTGGGCAGTGAAGGACCATCTTAATGCTACAGGATACAAATACATTTTAAACAGTTTTGTGTTTGTCTAGCTTTGAGGAAGGCCCTTTCTCGTTCTAGCATGACTGTGCCCCTCTGGGAGGTCCATTAAGACATTATTTGACGAGTTTGGTGTGGTGGAACTCAAGTGGCCTGCACAGAGCCCTGATTTTAACCCCATTGAACACCATTGGGATGAATTGCTACACCGATTGCAAGACAGACCTCATCCAACATCAGTGCTTGACCTCACAAATGCTCTTTTGGCTGAATGGGCACAATTCCCACAGTCACACTCCAAAAGTTTGTGGAAAGCCTTCCTAGAAGAGGAACTACTATTATAACCTCATAGAGAGGCCAACTCCATATTAATTTCATTTTATTATAGCTAGGGTGGGGTAGTTTCTCTGTAGGCAGTTACTATTTGTATTTGATCTCTGACTTTTTTTGTGACATACCAGGTAACATTTAGAAAGTCTTTCATCTCATGTACGTTTCTCCAACATAGGTGTGTCCGGTCCACGGCGTCATCCTTACTTGTGGGATATTCTCTTCCCCAACAGGAAATGGCAAAGAGCCCAGCAAAGCTGGTCACATGATCCCTCCTAGGCTCCGCCTACCCCAGTCATTCTCTTTGCCGTTGTACAGGCAACATCTCCACGGAGATGGCTTAGAGTTTTTTAGTGTTTAACTGTAGTTTTTATTATTCAATCAAGAGTTTGTTATTTTAAAATAGTGCTGGTATGTACTATTTACTCAGAAACAGAAAAGAGATGAAGATTTCTGTTTGTATGAGGAAAATGATTTTAGCACCGTAACTAAAATCCATGGCTGTTCCACACAGGACTGTTGAGAGCAATTAACTTCAGTTGGGGGAACAGTGTGCAGTCTCTTACTGCTTGAGGTATGACACATTCTAACAAGACGATGTAATGCTGGAAGCTGTCATTTTCCCTATGGGATCCGGTAAGCCATGTTTATTAAGATAGTAAATAAGGGCTTCACAAGGGCTTATTAAGACTGTAGACTTTTTCTGGGCTAAATCGATTCATTATTAACACATATTTAGCCTTGAGGAATCATTTATTCTGGGTATTTTGATATGATTATATCGGCAGGCACTGTTTTAGACACCTTATTCTTTAGGGGCTTTCCCTAATCATAGTCAGAGCCTCATTTTCGCGCCGGTATGGCGCACTTGTTTTTGAGGACAGCATGGCATGCAGCTGCATGTGTGTGGAGCTCTGATACATAGAAAAGTCTTTCTGAAGGCATCATTTGGTATCGTATTCCCCTTTGGGCTTGGTTGGGTCTCAGCAAAGCAGATTCCAGGGACTGTAAAGGGGTTAAATATAAAAACGGCTCCGGTTGCGTTATTTTAAGGGTTAAAGCTTCCAAATTTGGTGTGCAATACTTTTAAGGCTTTAAGACACTGTGGTGAAATTTTGGTGAATTTTGAACAATTCCTTCATACTTTTTCGCAATTGCAGTAATAAAGTGTGTTTAGTTTAAAATTTAAAGTGACAGTAACGGTTTTATTTTAAAACGTTTTTTGTGCTTTGTTATCAAGTTTATGCCTGTTTAACATGTCTGAACTACCAGATAGATTGTGTTCTGACTGTGGGGAAACCAAGGTTCCTTCTCATTTAACTATATGTATTTTATGTCATAAAAAAATTTAGTAAAAATGATGCCCAAGATGATTCCTCAAGTGAGGGGAGTAAGCATGGTACTGCATCATCCCCTCCTTCGTCTACACCAGTCTTGCCCATACAGGAGGCCCCTAGTACATCTAGTGCGCCAATACTCCTTACTATGCAACATTTAACGGCTGTAATGGATAATTCTATCAAAAACATTTTAGCCAATATGCCCACTTATCAGCGAAAGCGCGACTGCTCTGTTTTAGAAAATTCTGTAGAGCATGAGAACGCTGATGATATGGTTTCTGAAGGGCCCCTACACCAGTCTGAGGGGGCCAGGGAGGTTTTGTCTGAGGGAGAAATTTCAGATTCAGGAAACATTTCTCAACAAGCTGAACCTGATGTGATTACTTTTAAATTTAAGTTGGAACATCTCCGCGCTCTGCTTAAGGAGGTGTTATCCAATTTGGATGATTGTGATTATCTGGTCATTCCAGAACCACTATGTAAAATGGAAAAGTTCTTAGAGGCCCCGGGGCCCCCCGAAGCTTTTCCTATATCCAAGCGGGTGGCGTACATTGTTAGTAAAGAATGGGACAGGCCCGGTATACCTTTAGTACCTCCCCCCATATTTATAAAATTGTTTTCCTATAGTCGACCCCAGAAAGGACTGATGGCAGACAGTCCCCAAGGTCGAGGGGGCGGTTTCTACTCTACACAAGCGCGCCACTATACCCATAGAAGATAGTTGTGCTTTCCAAGATCCTATGGATAAAAAATTAGAAGGTCTGCTAAAGATGTTTGTTCAGCAAGGTTCCCTTCTACAACCAATTGCATGCATTGTCCCTGTCACTGCAGCCGCGTGTTTCTAGTTTGATGAGCTAGGAAAGGCGATTATTAGTAATTCTTCTTCTTATGAGGAGATTATGGACAGAATTCGTGCTCTTAAATTGGCTAATTCTTTCACCCTAGACGCCACCTTGCAATTGGCTAGGTTAGCGGCGAAGGAAAAAATGGGTTTGCTATTGTGGCGCAGAGCGCTTTGGTTAAAATCTTGGGCAGCGGATGCGTCTTCCAAGAACAAATTGCTTGACATTCCTTTCAAGGGGAAAACACTCTTTGGCCCTGACTTGAAAGAGATTATCTCTGATATCACTGGGGGCAAGGGCCACGCCCTTCCTCAGGATAGGTCTTTTCAAGACCAAAAATAAACCTAAGTTTCGTCCCTTTCGCAGAAACGGATCAGCCCCAAGGGCTACGTCCTCTAAGCAGGAAGGTAATACTTCTCAAGCCAATCCAGCCTGGAGACCTATGCAAGGCTGGAACAAAGGAAAGCAGGCCAGGAAACCTGCCACTGCTACCAAGACAGCATGAAATGCGGGCCCCCGATCCGGGACCGGATCTGGTGGGGGGCAGACTCTCTCTCTTCGCTCAGGCTTGGGCAAGAGATGTTCTGGATCCTTGGGCGCTAGAAATAGTCTCCCAAGGTTATTCTCTGGAGTTCAAGGGGCTTCCTCCAAGGGGGAGGTTCCACAGGTCTCAGTTGTCTTCAGACCACATAAGAAGACAGGCATTCTTACATTGGGTAGAAGACCTGCTAAAAATGGGAGTGATTCATCCTGTTCCATTAGGAGAACAAGGGATGGGGTTCTACTCCAATCTGTTCATAGTTCCCAAAAAAGAGGGAACGTTCAGACCAATCTTAGATCTCAAGATCTTGAACAAGTTTCTCAAGGTTCCATCGTTCAAGATGGAAACCATTCGAACACTTCTTCCTTCCATCCAGGAAGGTCAATTCATGACCAAGGTGGATTTCAAGGATGCGTATCTACATATTCCTATCCACAAGGAACATCATCGGTTCCTAAGGTTTGCATTCCTGGACAAGCATTTCCAGTTCGTGGCGTTTTCTTTCGGATTAGCCACTGCTCCTAGGATTTTCTCATAGGTACTAGGGTCCCTTCTGGCGGTGCTAAGACCAAGGGGCATTGCTGTAGTACCTTACTTGGACGACATTCTGATTTGAGCGTCGTCCCTTCCTCAAGTAAAGGCTCACACGGACATTGTCCTGGCCTTTCTCAGATCTCACGGATGGAAAGTGAACGTGGAAAAGAGTTCTCTATCTCCGTCAACGAGGGTTCCCTTCTTGGGAACTATAATAGACTCCTTAGAAATGAGGATTTTTCTGACAGAAGCCAGGAAAACAAAACTTCTAGACTCTTGTCGGATACTTCATTCCGTTCCTCTTCCTTCCATAGCGCAGTGCATGGAAGTGATAGGTTTGATGGTAGCGGCAATGGACATAGTTCCTTTTGTGCGCATTCATCTAAGACCATTACAACTGTTCATGCTCAGTCAGTGGAATGGGGACTATTCAGACTTGTCTCCGAAGATACAAGTAAATCAGAGGACCAGAGACTCATTCCGTTGGTGGCTGTCCCTGGACAACCTGTCACAAGGGATGACCTTCCGCAGACCAGAGTGGGTCATTGTCACGACCGACGCCAGTCTGATGGGCTGGGGCGCGGTCTGGGGATCCCTGAAAGCTCAGGGTCTTTGGTCTCGGGTAGAATCTCTTCTACCGATAAATATTCTGGAACTGAGAGCGATATTCAATGCTCTCAAAGCTTGGCCTCAGCTAGCGAGGGCCAAGTTCATACATCAACCATCAGGGGGGAACAAGGAGTTCCCTAGCGATGGAAGAAGTGACCAAAATCATTCTATGGGCGGAGTCTCACTCCTGCCACCTGTCTGCTATCCACATCCCAGGAGTGGAAAATTGGGAAGCGGATTTTCTGAGTCGTCAGACATTGCATCCGGGGGAGTGGGAACTCCATCCGGAAATCTTTGCCCAAGTCACTCAACCGTGGGGCATTCCAGACATGGATCTGATGGCCTCTCGTCAGAACTTCAGAGTTCCTTACTACGGGTACAGATCCAGGGATCCCAAGGCGGCTCTAGTGGATGCACTAGTAGCACCTTGGACCTTCAAACTAGCTTATGTGTTCCCGCCGTTTCCTCTCATCCCCAGGCTGGTAGCCAGGATCAATCAGGAGAGGGCGTCGGTGATTTTGATAGCTCCTGCGTGGCCACGCAGGACTTGGTATGCAGATCTGGTGAATATGTCATCGGCTCCACCATGGAAGCTACCTTTGAGAAGAGACCTTCTTGTTCTAGGTCCGTTCGACCCACTCCAGCTGACTGCTTGGAGATTGAACGCTTGATCTTATCAAAGCGAGGGTTCTCAGATTCTGTTATTAATACTCTTGTTCAGGCCTGAAAGCCTGTAACCAGAAAAATTACCACATAATTTGGTATATCTGTTGGTGTGAATCTGCAGGATTCCCTTGGGACAAGGTTAAGATTCCTAAGAGTCTATCCTTCCTTCGAGAAGGATTGGAAAAAGGATTATCTGCAAGTTCCTTGATGGGACAGATTTCTGCCTTGTCTGTGTTTCTTCACAAAAAGCTGGCAGCTGTGCCAGATGTTCTAGCCTTTGTTCAGGCTCTGGTTAGAATCAAGCCTGTTTACAAAATTTTGACTCCTCCTTGGAGTCTCAACCTAGTTCTTTCAGTTCTTCAGGGGGTTCCGTTTGAACCCTTACATTCCGTTGATATTAAGTTATTATCTTGGAAAGTTTTGTTTTTGGTTGCAATTTCTTCTGCTAGAAGAGTTTCAGAATTATCTGCTCTGCAGTGTTCTTCTCCTTATCTGGTGTTCCATGCAGATAAGGTGGTTTTGCGTACTAAACCTGGTTTTCTTCCAAAAGTTGTTTCTAACAAAAACATTAACCAGGAGATAGTTGTGCCTTCTTTGTGTCCTAATCCAGTTTCAAAGAAGGAACGTTTGTTGCACAACTTGGATGTTGTTCGTGCTCTCAAATTTTACTTAGCAGCTACTAAGGATTTCAGACAAACTTTGTCTTTGTTTGTTGTTTATTCTGGTAAACGGAGAGGTCAAAAAGCAACTTCTACCTCTCTCTCCTTCTGGATTAAAAGCATTATCCGATTGGCTTATGAGACTGCCGGACGGCAGCCTCCTGAAAGAATCACAGCTCACTCCACTAGGGCTGTGGCTTCCACATGGGCCTTCAAGAACGAGGCTTCTGTTGATCAGATATGTAAGGCAGCGACTTGGTCTTCACTGCACACTTTTTCTAAATTTTACAAATTTGATACTTTTGCTTCTTCTGAGGCTATTTTTGGGAGAAAGGTTTTGCAAGCCGTGGTGCCTTCCATTTAGGTGACCTGATTTGCTCCCTCCCTTCATCCGTGTCCTAAAGCTTTGGTATTGGTTCCCACAAGTAAGGATGACGCCGTGGACCGGACACACCTATGTTGGAGAAAACAGAATTTATGTTTACCTGATAAATTACTTTCTCCAACGGTGTGTCCGGTCCACGGCCCGCCCTGGTTTTTTTAATCAGGTCTGATAATTTATTTTCTTTAACTACAGTCACCACGGTAACATATGGTTTCTCCTATGCAAATATTCCTCCTTAACGTCGGTCGAATGACTGGGGTAGGCGGAGCCTAGGAGGGATCATGTGACCAGCTTTGCTGGGCTCTTTGCCATTTCCTGTTGGGGAAGAGAATATCCCACAAGTAAGGATGACGCCGTGGACCGGACACACCGTTGGAGAAAGTAATTTATCAGGTAAACATAAATTCTGTTTTTTACCATTTTCTATAGCAATACGACTGTGTGGAGAGTTCTTGTTGCTGTGTTTAGCTTTTAGATTCTGTCTTTTATCACCCTTTTTTTGACAGTTTTTAGGAAATAGCTGGTTTTCCTTCTGATAGTTTATAATTTTCTGTGGAAATATTTTATTTATTAAAATAAAAAGCAGTGCTCAGTTTTGCCTTCTCTTTTACAAGGTGTAATATTGTTTAGTCCCTGCTCTGTGTGCCCGTGTTTGCATACTTTAAACTCCCCTTTTGTAAATTCCTTTAGCCAGCAAGATATGACACGTGCCCGTATACATAAAACATTGTGTGATATGAATCTCTGGTGCTGCTATCGCTTTCCCTGTAACATTCTTGGAGTAATGGTATTTATTTTCATGATGTTCTGCTTCATTCACTTATGTTGCAGAAAACAGAATATCATACTGCCGATACTATGTTAGTTAAAGGGAAATGAAACTCAAAAGGTTTCCTTTGTGATTCAGATAGAGAATACAATTTTAAACAACTTTCCAATTGACTTCGATTTGATCTAATTTGCATAGGTTTCTTGGTATTCTTTGTTGGAAAACATACCTAGGTAGGCTCAGAAGCTGCACAAGTATGCTTTTTGCCATTGGCTTATCAATCTGTTCAGCTAGCTCCTGGTAGTGCGTTGTTGCTTTTTCAACAAAAGATACGTAAGCAAAATTGTTACTTGAAGTAAATTGGAAACTTTTTTTTTAACCCCTTAGTGACCAGACCATTATTTAATGTTCTTACCGTTAAGGACCAAGGCTATTTTTACAATTCTGCGGTGTTTGTGTTTAGCTGTCATTTTTCTCTTACTTATTTACTGTACCCACACATATTATATACCGTTTTTCTCGCCATTAAATGGACTTTCTAAAGATACCATTATTTTATATCATATCTTATAATTTACTATAAAAAATGATAAAATATGAAGAAAATATTGAAAAAAATACACTTTTCTAACCCCCAAAATTTGTTACACATCCACAACCACCAAAAAACACCCATGCTGAATAGTAAATTTTGTCCTGAGTTTAGAAATACCAAATATTTACATGTTCTTTGCTTTTTCTGCAAGTTATAGGGCAATAAGTACAAGTAGCACTTTGCTATTTCCAAACAATTTTTTTTTTTTTCTAAATTACTACTAGATCAGTTGCCACTTCTTGGGCTATTAAGAATGAAGCTTTGGTTGATCAGATTTGCAAAGCAGCAACTTGGTGGTCTTTGCATACATTTACTAAATTTTACCATTTTGATGTATTTGCTTCTTCTGAAGCAGTCTTTGGTAGAAAAGTTCTTCAGGCAGCGGTTTCAGTTTGATTCTTCTGCTTATGATATAAGTTTTTTTTCGTGAAATTTATAAGAGACTTTTTTTTTTTTTTTTTTTGTGGATTTGATTTTTTCAGCGGAAATGGCTGTTTTTATTTTATCCTTCCCTTTCTAGTGACTCTTCTGTGGTTTTCCACATCTTGGGTATTTCTATCCCATACGTACGTCACTAGTTCATGGACTCTTGCCAATTACATGAAAGAAAACCTAATTTATGTAAGAACTTACCTGATAAATTAATTTCTTTTATACTGGCAAGTTCTTACATAAAATATGTTTTTATCTTTAGTGTAGATCCCCACCTCCCCCTCGACCTATTGGCTGCCATCTTAGGTACTGGCATGCCAGTAAAAAGTACAGGTTTTTCAAAGACTTTCCTGCGCTGCCTAGGTGTTGACTAGCCCTAACTCCTGAAATATCAACCCCTGATTGATATTGGATTAGTTTGTGTAGAAGAGAGTTTAAGAGTTTGGGGCGCAAATAAATGCTTCAACTAAAGATATGGGTTGTAATAAGTTACTATGTATTTTAAATTTATTAATTTAGTATTCGGTCAATTATACTGATAGACATATAATAGGTAAATATTATCCTTTATTAAAATACAAGTTTATTTATATCACGTTGATCTATAAAAAGTACAAATTGATCTATAAAAAGTACAAATGTTCTTCTAAAAACAGTAAAAATTGTTAAAATATATTCAAAAAATAATAAAGATACATAAAGATCATATAATGGTGTTATGGGATTTCAAGTGATTGTGCGAGGAATATAAGAAGGGCTTCTTTTAACTATGTATGTAGAGATCTTACTCAGAGAGGTGCATAAGTTTTCGAAAAAAGTATTTTCCTATAGATGTAGTTAATAATGATCTGTTTGGTTATAGATGTAGTTAATAATGATCTGTTTGGTTATAGTTAATAATGATCTGTTTGGTTATAAGAGACCGCGATTTCAAAAACCAGCACTTACAGCTCTGCAACAAAGTAGCCGCTATTTGTGAGCGGACTGAAGGACTACTATTGAACCGTATCACCCAAGTTGTAAGCAGACGGATTAAATACATCTGAATACATCTGAGGACATCAGAAGAAGCTACCCTCAGCAACATATACTGAGCGGAAGGATATACAAAGGAACATTTGGCATTTGCATTTTTATTCTTATCTGCATCCAGGCTCCAAAATCGGTTAGGAGAATTCAAGTAAGTAAAACTATCATTCCTTACTTTTCACTATGTGCTCCTAATCCGTAGAGCTCTGGCAACACAACAATTACCTACCCGGGCAACGTACATCAGACTATTGATAAACAAATAGCAAAACCATCATACCGTAATAAAGACTACAAACGGTTCTTTAAGTTTGAACGAGCTATCTATTTCAGTCGGCCGACTGCATTCTGCTGTACAAATATTATGTTAGCATAAACATCATGTCTACATAAGAATCTAACTATCAGAATCTCACTTTGATACTGACCGTTCTCCACACATGTTAAACTGACTGTTCTCCACACATGTTTTTTACATAGATTACATGTATATATACCAAGAGGAGCCGAATTAGTACATACTAACTACTAGTAACCAACTATTCCTATTGACGTATAACTATTGTGAACTGAAAGTTTGTCTATACTACACTAGGTTTTGATGAACTAGGTGTTCTTGCATATATAACCAAACAGATCATTATTAACTACATCTATAGGAAAATACTTTTTTCGAAATCTTATGCACCTCTCTGAGTAAGATCTCTACATACATAGTTAAAAGAAGCCCTTCTTATATTCCTCGCACAATCACTTGAAATCCCATAACACCATTATATGATCTTTATGTATCTTTATTATTTTTTGAATATATTTTAACAATTTTTACTGTTTTTAGAAGAACATTTGTACTTTTTATAGATCAATTTGTACTTTTTATAGATCAACGTGATATAAATAAACTTGTATTTTAATAAAGGATAATATTTACCTATTATATGTCTATCAGTATAATTGACCGAATACTAAATTAATAAATTTAAAATACATAGTAACTTATTACAACCCATATCTTCAGTTGAAGCATTTATTTGCGCCCCAAACTCTTAAACTCTCTTCTACACAAACTGGCATGCCAGTGCACACTTTTACTAAAAAATTTGCCCTTTAAAAAAAAAAAAAAAAAACATTTTCTGTAGTGTAGCTGCCCCTCCCCTTCCAGATTCCTTTCCCAACATCCCGCCCCCCCCCCCCCCCCCCCTCGGCGCACACATTTAGGAACTGGATCCGGAACTCCCACCAGCGATGGGCCGCCCACCCCGCCTCTCTTCTATGGCTCCCACCCACCAACGATTGGCACCATCGCTGCCCGATGCAGGGAGGGCCACAGAGTGGCTCTCTGCATTGGATGCTTAAAAAAGGTTATTGCAGGATGCCTCAATATCGAGGCATCACTGAAATAACCTGAAAGCAATCACGATCGCTTCCGGCGCATGAAAACACTGAGGACATACAGGATATGTCCTTGGTCATCAAGTACCAGTTTTTGTAGGACGTACCCTGCACGTCCTCGGTCGTTAAAATTTTAAATTTAATTATCTATTTGAATAAGGAAAGAAAAAAAAATTGGTTTTCTTGTCCCTTTAACAAACACACAAGTGGTCTGAGATCTTCTGTACTATAAAGTTGCCGTATGTTTGTTACTCTTTGGTTTTATGGTGTTCTAATGTTCTGGAATTTTATGGGACGTGGTGTTCATCCCCAACTTTGTTATAGTGTGTAGTTGATGGTCCCTTTGACTCTTAAACCTTTGGTAACATAGTGATGTCTGATGAGCTCAGATCTCCTGTGGCTCCTGGCATTTGAGTTTGTACCTTTCTGGTTGATATTGTAATGGTTACTGGTATCACTGCAGCACTTTACCCTATGGTTACATCTATCTAATTGTTAGTTATATTTTAGATGGTGTCTAATGCATCAGTTGTAATGAAGATACAATTTAACTTACTTTTTAATATAGATATGAAATTCAAATACCCTGCGCTCTGGCCGCACACTTTAAAACTAATATTTTGTTGAGCTAACAGTTTGAAATATTCTCTAATCAATGCTAAAGCTACAACAAAAGTGCCATACGGCTCGACTGCTGATTGGAGAACAGTTAATGTGTGCCATATAGATAGCATTGTGCTCTTGCCCGTGGAGTTACTTATGAATCAGCACTGATTGGCTAAAATGTAAGTTTGTGAAAAGAACTGAAATAAGTGGGTAGTCTGCAGAGGCTTCAATACAAGGTAATCAGAGGTAAAAAGTGTATTAAAATAACTGTTGGTTATGTAAAAATGGGGAATGGGTAATAAGGGATTATCTATCTTTCCTTCTAAATACAGGGAGAGTCTACAGCTGCATTCATTACTTGTGGGAATACAGAACCTGGCCACCAGGAGAAGGCAAAGACACCCCAGCCAAAGGCTTAAATACCTCCCCCACTTCCCTCATCCCCCAGTCATTCTTTGCCTTTCACAGGAGGATTGCAGAGAAGTGTTGGAGGATTCTGATAATTTAGAGGGGGATCCCTCCGATACAGAATTGGATTCCTGTGTATATTGTGAGGAGGCCCGGGTAATCCAGCCCCCTCAATTATGTTCTGTATGCCGCAATAGAGTGTTCTCATCAAACAATGTTGAGATGTTAGAGACCACTGAACCATCTGCCTCTGAGGACTTTGTCCAGTGAGGTGTGTTCCCTTGATTCTGTTTCTACATATGCAGTTTTCCCGAGTTCCGATCCTCCTTCACCTGTAAGGTGTTTGTTTCCACCAGAGGTTACTAAGCAGTTCCGCATGGCCATCTCTTCGGCCTTAGCGAGATTACCTATTCCTGCTACGCAGAAGTGAGGGGTTAGTCTCCTGCCAAAGGACAATTTGTGTCCGATCAGTCCTCTGGGGATGCGGTTCCTTTTGAGGCTTCAAAGGGAGAACCTCCAGCGTCGGAGTCTACTGACTTGGGTCCTCTGACTGCGGAGGGCTTAGCATTTAGATTGGCCCGCCTGCGTTTACTTCTGTGAGATGTTTTGGCGATGTTAGAGGTTTCCCGTACTCTTCGTGAGTTGAATCTCTGTTCCCTAAATCAGATAACGATCTTAACCAAGACGAGTGGAGGATGGTGATATTCCTCATTTTGTTTTATTAATTTATTTAGAATCCCAGTTCCAAGCTCTATAGGGGGTAGTCGTATGACGGGCAGGACCTGTTTTTGTTTTCACACTTATCTGCTTTTCAGCGCTTAATTTTTTTTCTTTACTATTCCGTTACTGGATAGTTTTTTTGTTTTGAACTCTGGATTGTTTTATAAACTCTTCCTAGAAAGACGTTTCAACACTTGAGATTTTTGATTCTATCAACTTTGATGTTATCAACTTTGATGTTCGAGTTTGCTGAAGACTTCCGGTAAAAGCTTATAGATTTCTGCTCGAGTGATAGTTTCCCCCGATATTTTTTAGGCATTGTTGAGCCTCGTAGCTTAATTTCTTTCATTTGATTACTCAGTTGTTCTAGCTTCGATGGAACTTAAGAAGTTTTCTCTTTAGCCCGGGAGTGTTCCGGAACATACTTCATATCCTAGAATACTAGTTAGGTCTATTCCTTCTTTCTACTGAGGAGAAGGAGTTTTTTTTTTTCTTCTAGATTCCGGTCCAAATACAGCAGGCCCATCTATCCTAGTCGACAGGCTGGACCTGTTTAGGTATTGTCTAGGTTGGGTGCTTGATACTGGATCTTATGGATCTAGGGGTCCTAGAGACCAGAACTAGGCTTTCTTTCTGGGCAATTGTATTGTCAGAAACCATGGGACCTTTGGAGTATTGTCCCGGTATCCATCACACTACAGGATATTTTGGGGCATGCTCTAATAGGGAAAGGGGTTTTCCCGTCCTAATTGGTTTCTATGATATTTAAGCAGAGCTTATCAGTTCTTTTGCTGGAGAATGTAAGGTTCTCCCTTCCTTTAGAAGAAGGATGTTTTTTTCCGTTTCATCTTTTTTGTACGAATTTGGTTCTTAGGAGCTGTATCTTTCTGTAAACCTAGTTCTGATCCTTCTTGGGAGCTGGGGTTTCAGGTGGCAGTATCCTGCTTCCAGTTTTACAGTAGTTCCTGGCTCTCGTCTTCTGGGTTTCTTACCTTTGCCTACTATTAGTCTTTTAGGGACTTATCTCGTGTTTTTTCGATCCTCCGAGTTGGATCTAGACCTGAGTTGCTGGTGTCGACACCAGGGTGGATCTGGATGCTGTTTTTGTCTTGAGGACAGGGATTGTTCTCTACCCTGCCTAGTAAGCTGAAGGCTTAGCGTTGACTCTTGCCGTGGCAACGTTCTTTTAATCCTGAGATCTTGCGAATTTCCATCAGGTTATGCCCTCCATTTCCCTTCTGGTCTTGGTTGACGCGGGGGTGGAGAGTGTTAGACACAGCCAAGGCTGTAATTTTGACATGGTGTTTGGAATCTGTCTTAACAGACTTACATGGGATACCGGTAGATCCCAGTGTTCCATTTAGATCTCCCTGTTCTGAAATTTTTTTCCTCTTAGTTCTCCCGGGGGCGGTTTTGTCCTTGTTGCTTCCTTGGCCTTGGGTAGAGAGTGTCCTAGAGAGGTCCTCCTCCATACTCCATGTTCGAATGTCCCCTACAATATTTCCCTGCTCGACGGTTTGTGTCGGATGGGGAAGCCATTTCAGGTGCAAGGCGTCAGGGTAGCTCCACCGCTTCTGTAGCAGAAAGTGGGTTAGATCCCAGGTGGGGCTCTGGCCTTTATCTTGAATATGCTAGACATCTAGCATTCCTTAGGTTTTTCATTTAACCTTCTTCTCTTCGGCCATGTCATTTTTTTTGTTGTGGATGGTCGATCCTAGTAGGAGCAGACGTCTGTGAGGCGGTTTGCTCCATTTATTTCTGGAGTTGTCGCAATTTAGGGGCTTCATCTCCATGGACCATTGTTTCAGGGATCTGCTGGAGCAGGGTTCTAGTGTTCGCATTCTGGACTCTCTGAAGCTGACTGAGTGGAATTGAACGCTTAGTCTTATCCAAGAGAGGTTTTTCTGATAAGGTGTGGATACTCTCGTTCTAGCTCATAAGCTGGGGTATAGTAGCATCTATTATAAGGGATGCAGGACCTACTTCTTTTGGTATGTTGAACGGGGTTTCTCCTGGCATAAGGCCAGGTTTTCCAGGATCTTTTCTTTTTTCCATGATGCTCTGGGGAAGGGCCTTCTGTTAGGGCCGAAACCGGTCCCCTAAGGGAGCTATTGGTTTTACTGTTTGAGAGGCTCACAGAGCTTCCAGATGTCCAGTCTTGTTCAGGCTTTGATTAGTTCAGGCCTGTCTTTGGATCTAGTGCTCCTCCTTGGAGTTTACATCTTGTTCTAAGTTTTGCAGAAGACCCCGTTTGGGCTTATGCATAGAGTTGACATTAAGATTTTCTGTCTTGGAGGGTTCCTTTTTTTTTTCTACTGGCTATTGCTTTAGTGCACAGTTTCTGAGATGGCTGTCTTGCAATGTGAAGTCCCTTACCTAGTTTTTCATGCGGCTAAGGCTGTCCTCTCTGGGTTATGTTTTCTTCCTATGGTTGTTTAAGTTCTCAACATCAATAAGGAGATTGTGGTTCCTTCCTTGTGTCCTAATCTTTCTTCTTAGAAGGAGTGGTTATTTCATAACTTGGATATGGTTCGGGCCTTGAAGTTCTATCTTCAGGATACAAAGGAGTTTTCGTCAAACTTCTTCCTTGTTTGTATCTATTCTGGGAAGCGTAAGGGGCAGGAAGCCTTATCCACTTGTTTTTCAAGGAGCATGTTCGCTTAGCTTATAGAGTCAGCGGACGCAAGCCTCCTCAGAGGTTTATGGCTCAGTTTGAGTACAGTGACTGTTTTTGGGTCTCTGACATGATATCCTATGGTTCTGATTGTTAGGTGGCTACTTGGTCCTCCTAACATTCTTATATTTTTCTTTTTTGCTTCTGTCAAGGAAACCTTGGGAGTTTGGGTTTCTGGCAGGCTGTGGTGCCCTCAGGTTGGGCCGCTTCTTATTGTACCCTCCCGTTAGCATTCAGTGTCCTCTGTAGCTTGGGTATAATTTCCCACAAGTAATGAATGCAGCTGTGGACTCTCCCTGTATTTAGAAGGAAAACATAAATTATGACTTACCAGATAATTTCCTTTCCTTCGATACAGGGAGAGTCCACCACTCCCGTCCGTGCTCTCCAGTGGGCGGCCCTAAATGTAGTTTTTTTTTTTTCTGGCACCTTTTTCACCCTGATATTTTTCCTACTGTTCCTTGTTCCCTCGGCAGAATGACTGGGGGATGAGGGAAGTGGGGGAGATATTTAAGTTTTTGGCTGGGGTGTCTTTGTCTCCTCCTGGTGGCCAGGTTCTGTATTCCCACAAGTAATTAATGTAGCTGTGGACTCTCCCTGTATCGAAGGAAAGGAAATTATCTGGTAAGTCCATAGTTTGTTTTTTTGAACAATAAAAATTCTGCAGTAGATTGTCCCTTTAAATTACTTCCTGCTATGTAAATCGTTACAATGTTGCAAATATTGATTTCTATATTAATATAACACCATTACACGCTATGACCTTTCTGTCTCACATTTCACCAAAATTTGCTAAGATTCAACGATTTCATTTTTTTTTCTCGTTATCTGAAATACTTAAACATTTCAGATGCTTTTGCAGCATGAAAATCAGCGCATGCATTCACATACTCTTTCTTACACGTAACACTACCATTAATAAATGTGCCCATTTAACTAACTTACATTCCGCAGTTTGTTTGGGCAAAGTGTTTGGTAAATTTGTTTTTAAAACTCTAGAGTAATATAAAGGAAGACCTACATCAGAACAGAGCCGGGTAAATGTGCAGGAAGCCACTCGCGTCCAGGAACAGTTAAATCAGTAATTGCCTCCAAATGTGTTTGTCGTGGTTAATAGCTCAAGGGCTGCTAACTACCTAATTATTTAATGGCTGCTGGGCAGCAGTGTGGAAACTATTAGTGCAAGATTGGAGTGTAATTCATGGGTGAGGAACTTGTTCTTTAGCCATCTTAAAGGGGCATACTCATCAAGATGACGATTACCGTTTATTTTTTTTACATCTAAATTGTCACAGAATTGCAGCCATTCCACTACTGAAGAAGAAAATAGTTTTCTATGAAATTCGTTTTTAATCACCCATCAACTTGGAAGCAGATTGTAGTAACCTCATCAAATCAGATAGCAACAAGAATACTTAATTGCACATTGAGTATGGCACTACAGCATTAAATATAGAAAATGTTTTTTTCACATGCAATTCCAAATTATTTTTTTTATTTTATTTCCTCTCCGCAACCAAAAGCTGTTGCATCTTGTTTAAGTAACGTCTGTTGTCTGGAATTTAACCCCTTCTCCTCCAAACCCATAGAAAGTGCTGTCACAGATCTCTCAAGGGGAGACTTTCCCTACTACATGCATTTGCAAACTACTGTACCTTGCTTTAAAGTGATTCTAAAGTTTAAGGAATTACTGCCCAGTTTCTAAAAATACTCTTAAAAACCGGGGCACTTTAATTTATTAATCCGGCTTCGTCCAATTGTTGCGTGCCCCACGAGCTGGACAGTAAATGGGGGCACGCAACGATCGGAGGAAGTCTTTGTCATTAATCTGCAAAATACCTAAGGAGATGTGGGCGGAGGATCGGTAGTCCGTTTACCTTAAAGAAATGGTAAGTATTTAAAAAAAAAAAAAAAGGGTGTTTGGAAAGTTTAATGAATTAAAGTATTTTTAGATAATGGGCTTTTATTCCTTAAACTTTACAATCACGTGTTTTAGATAGAGCATGTCATTTTAAGGCACTTTTAAATTCACTTATATTATTAAATTTACTTTGTATACTTGGTATCCTTTGTTGAAGAGCATATGTTTATATCCTCAGCAGCATCAGTCACTACTCAGAGCTAGCTTGTGATTCGTGGCAACACACTTTTGTCTCTTGTCATTGGCTAACCAAATGTGTTCCGATAGCTACTAGTTGTGCATTGCTGCTCTACAACTGACTTTAACCCCTGCAATTGTGTTAAACACATAGGACATTTTATTATTGCATTATTTTATTTATTTATAAAATATTTTACCAGGAAGGATACATTGAGATTTCTCTCGTTTTCAAGTATGTCCTGGGCATATAATGAACCGTAAAAGCTGCAAATGCTGCTTAATATATCTAACTGCATTTTATTTTTGCAATTTATTGGCCCACAGCAGTGGATTTCAGATTTGACTAGAAGCATTTTTGCAGCACCTTTTTAGTTTGCTTAACGTTTTCTTAGAATGTTTATCTCACATTTTGTAACCTATTCATATTCTGTAACAGTCTTTATTTTCTGCAAATAAACTGTCTCGTGCATTTTCTCTGTGCAAATACCTCTTGTCTTGGTGCAAAAATTAGTTTTCTTTAAAGTGCTGCAAAGGAGCTGGTTTAGGTAAATTGCAGAAAACTTAGGTTCCAGAATTTCCTTTTTTGCCTCTCAAGCACAATTATTATGCTAAAGCACAGTGTTTAACGTCCCTTTAATTTCCTAGCAGAAATATTTGCTTTGTTTTTCTTTACTGATATTAACAAAACATCTGCAGTGACTCTGGGTGCAGGAAAGGACAACTGATGTCATTAAAGGGCTGTAAAACCCCAACATTTTCTTTCATGATTCAGACAGAGCATGCAATTCCAAATAACGTTCTAATTTACTTCTGTTATTCATTTTTCTTTGTACCCGTGGTATCTTTTGTTGAACAGCAGGGAAATAAGTTTAAGAGCTGGCCCATTTCTGGAGCACTATGTGGCAGCAGTTTTGTAAGAATGTTATCTATTTCCTGCCGTGTAGAGCTCCAGATGCTACCTAGGTATCTCTTCAACACAGAATTACAATGGGAACAAAGCAAAGCAAATTTGATCCTTTAACCCCTTAACGACACGCGTCGTACAGGGTACGTCTTGCACAAACTGGTCTTTAAAGACCAGCGACGTACCCTGTACGACGTTGGGGTTGAAAGCGGCTGGAAGCGATCCTGATCGCTTCCAGCCTCTTTCCGGTTATTGTAGTGATGCCTCAATATCGAGGCATCACTGCAATAACATTTTTCCCCATCCGATGCAGAGAGAGCCACTCTGTGGCCCTCTCTGCACCGGACATCGATGCCGCGATCGTTGGTGGGTGGGAGCAGACGTGGGCGGCGATCGATGGCTTACCGGTGGGCGGGATTGCTGGGGGGGGCGCGCACGGACGCGCGCGTGCACAGGGGAGGTGGGCGCGTGCACAGGGAGGGAGCGGGTGGGAGCCATTACACTATGGAACAGTGTGGTTTCTGTTTAGAGGGAGAGAGGGGGAATAAATAGGTTTAAATAATTTAATTGAACTGATCTGGGAGGGGGTGGAGGTTTAGTCTTGGTGGGGGGAAGCTACACTACAGAAAAGTGGGGAAAATATAAAAAATATACATTTTTCTTTGTAAACTGGGTACTGGCAGATAGCTGCCAGTACCCAAGATGGCTCCCAATAATAGAGGGGGAGGGTTAGAGAGCTGATTGGGGGGGATCAGGGAGGTTTGGGGCTAAGAGGGATCTTACACAGCAGCATATGTAAATATGCTCCCCCAAAAAAAAAGATACCTTTTATTTTAGTACTGGCAGACTTTCTGCCAGTACTTAAGATGGCGGGGACAATTGTGGGGTGGGGGAGGGAAGAGAGCTGTTTGGGAGGGATCAGGGGGTCTGATGTGTAAGGTGGGAGGCTGATCTCTACACTAAAGCTAAAATTAACCCTGCAAGCTCCCTACAAGATCCCTAATTAACCCCTTCACTTCTAGACATAATACACGTGTGATGCGCAGCAGCATTTAGCGGCCTTCTAATTACCAGAAAGCAACGCCAAAGCCATATATGTCTGCTATTTCTGAACAAAGGGGATACCAGAGAAGCATTTACAACCATTTGTGCCATAATTGCACAAGCTGTTTGTAAATAATTTCAGTGAGAAACCTAAAATTGCGAAAAAAATTACGTTTTTTTTAAATTTGATCGCAATTGGCGGTGAAATGGTGGCATTAAATATACCAAAATGGGCCTAGATCAATACTTTGGGTTGTCTACTACACTACACTTAAGCTAAAATTAACTCTACAAGCTCCCTACATGCTCCCTAATTAACCCCTTCACTGCTGGGCATAAAACATGTGTGGTGCGCAGTGGCATTTAGCAGCCTTCTAATTACCAAAAAGCAACGCCAAAGCCATATAATTCTGCTATTTGTGAACAAAGGGGATCCCAGAGAAGCATTTACAAACATTTATGCCATAATTGCACAAGTTGTTTGTAAATAATTTCTGTGAGAAACCTAAAGTTTGTGAAAAAATTTGTGAAAAATTGAAAACATTTTTTTATTTGATCGCAGTTGGCGGTGAAATGGTGGCATGAAATATACCAAAATGGGCCTAGATCAATACTTTGGGATGTCTTCTAAAAAAAAATATATACATGTCAAGGGATATTTAGGTATTCCTGACAGATATCAAGGTTCCAATGTAACTAGCGCTCATTTCTCCAACATAGGTGTGTCCGGTCCACGGCGTCATCCTTACTTGTGGGATATTCTCCTCCCCAACAGGAAATGGCAAAGAGCCCAGCAAAGCTGGCCATATAGTCCCTCCTAGGCTCCGCCTACCCCAGTCATTCTCTTTGCCGTTGCACAGGCAACATCTCCACGGAGATGGCTTAGAGTTTTTTGGTGTTTAAATGTAGTTTTTGTTCTTCAATCAAGAGTTTGTTATTTTAAAATAGTGCTGGTATGTACTATTTACTCTGGAACAGAAAAGAGATGAAGATTTCTGTTTGTAAGAGGAAGATGATTTTAGCAACCGTTACTAAAATAGATGGCTGTTTCCACACAGGACTGTTGAGATGAAGTAACTTCAGTTGGGGGAAACAGTGGGCAGACTTTGCTGCTTGAGGTATGACACATTTCTAACAAGACTTGGTAATGCTGGAAGCTGTCATTTTCCCTATGGGAACCGGTAAGCCATTTTCTTAGTTTAAGTAAAAGAATAAAGGGCTTCATTAGGGCTTAAAAAACTGGTAGACATTTTTCTGGGCTAAAACGATTACTTTACTAAGTATATTTGGCAGATTATTACTTTTAAATATATGTGATATATTTGTGTCATAATGTCCAAACAAAGTAGGGATAATAATGCCATAGATATGATATTGCCCAAGATGATTCCTCTGAGGGGAGTAAGCATGGTACTGCATCATCCCCTTCTGTGTCTACACCAGTTTTGCCCACACAAGAGGCCCCTAGTACATCTAGTGCGCCAATACTTATTACCATACAACACTTAATGGCTGTAATGGATAATTCTATTGCATGCATTTTTTCCAAAATGCCTACTTATCAGAGAAAGCGTGATTGCTCTGTTTTAAACACTGAAGAGCAAGAGGACGCTGATGATATCTGTTCTGACATACCCTCACACCAATCTGAAGGGGCCAGGAGGGAGGTTTTGTCTGAGGGAGAAATTTCAGATTCAGGAAAAATTTCTCAACAAGCAGAACCTGATATTGTAACTTTTAAATTTAAATTAGAACATCTCCACGCACTACTTAAGGAGGTATTATCTACTCTGGATGATTGTGACAATTTGGTCATTCCAGAGAAATTAGGTAAGATGGACAAGTTCCTAGAGGTTCCGGTGCCCCCCGATGTTTTTCCTATACCCAAGCGGGTGGCGGACATAGTAAATAAGGAGTGGGAAAGGCCCGGCATACCTTTTGTCCTCCCCCTATATTTAAGAAATTATTTCCTATAGTCGACCCCAGAAAGGACTTATGGCATACAGTCCCCAAGGTCGAGGGGGCGGTTTCTACTCTAAACAAACGCACTTCTATTCCTATAGAAGATAGTTGTGCTTTCAAGATCCTATGGATTTAAGGTTAGAGGGTTTGCTTAAAAAGATGTTTGTTCAGCAAGGTTACCTTCTACAACCAATTTCATGCATTGTTCCTGTCACTACAGCTGCGTGTTTCTGGTTCGAAGAACTAGAAAAGTCGCTCAATAAAGAATCTTCGTACGAGGAGGTTTTGGACAGAGTTCAAGCTTTTAAATTGGCTAACTCTTTTATTTTAGATGCCGCTTTGCAATTAGCTAGATTAGCGGCGAATAATTCAGGGTTTGCTATCGTGGCGCGCAGAGCGCTTTTGCTTAACATCCCTTTCAAGGGTAAAACACTGTTTGGCCCTGACTTGAAAGAGATTATTTCAGACATCACTGGGGGAAAGGGCCACGCCCTTCCTCTGGATAGGTCTTTTAAGGCTAAAAATAAACCAAATTTTCGTCCCTTTCGCAGAAACGGACCAGCCTCAAATTCTACACCCTCTAAGCAAGAGGGTAATACTTCTCAAACCAAGCCAGCCTGGAGGCCGATGCAAGGCTGGAACAAGGGTAAGCAGGCCAGGTCACCTGCCACTGCTACCAAAACAGCATGAAGTGTTGGCCCCCGATCTGGGACCAGATCTGGTGGGGGGCAGACTTTCTCTCTTTGCTCAGGCTTGGGCAAGAGATGTTCAGGATCCTTGGGCGCTAGAAATAGTTTCTCAAGGTTATCTCCTGGAATTCAGGGAACTACCCCCAAGGGGAAGGTTCCACAGGTCTCAATTATCTTCGAACAGGCATTCTTACACTGTGTAGAAGACCTGTTAAGCATGGGAGTGATTCATCCTGTTCCATTAGGAGAACAAGGGATGGGTTTTTACTCCAACCTGTTCATAATTCCCAAAAAAGAGGGAACATTCAGACCAATTTTAGATCTCAAGATTCTAAACAAGTTTCTAAGGGTTTCATCGTTCAAAATGGAAACCATTCGAACGATCCTTCCTACCATCCAGGAAGGTCAATTCATGACCACGGTGGACTTAAAGGATGCGTACCTACGTATTCCTATCCACAAGGAACATTTTCGGTTCCTGAGGTTCGCCTTTCTGGACAAGCATTACCAGTTTGTGGCACTTCCATTCGGATTAGCCACTGCTCCAAGGATTTTCACAAAGGTACTAGGGTCCCTTCTAGCGGTGCTAAGACCAAGGGGCATTGCAGTAGTACCTTACTTGGACGACATCCTGATTCAAGTGTCGTCTCTGTCAAAAGCAAGGGCTCATACGGACATTGTCCTAGCTTTTCTCAGATCTCACAGGTGGAAAGTGAACATAGAAAAAAGTTCTCTGTCCCCGTCAACAAGAGTTCCCTTCTTGGGAACAATAATAGTTTCCTTAGAAATGAAGGTTTTTCTGACAGAGGCCAGAAAATCAAAACTTCTAAGCTCTTGTCAGGTACTTCATTCTGTTCTTCTTCCTTCCATAGCGCAGTGCATGGAAGTAATAGGTTTGATGGTTGCGGCAAGGGACATAGTTCCTTTTGCACGAATTCATCTAAGACCATTACACCTGTGCATGCTCAGACAGTGGAATGGGGATTATACAGACTTGTCTCCGACGATACAAGTAGATCAAATAACCAGAGATTCACTCCGTTGGTGGCTGACCCTGGACAACCTGTCACAGGGAATGAGCTTCCGCAGACCAGAGTAGGTCATTGTCACGACCGACGCCAGTCTGGTGGGCTGGGGCGCGGTCTGGGAACCCCTGAAAGCTCAGGGTCTATGGTCTCGGGAAGAATCTCTTCTCCCGATAAACATTCTGGAACTGAGAGCGATATTCAATGCTCTCAAGGCTTGGCCTTGACTAGCAAAGGCCAAATTCATAAGGTTTCAATCAGACATCATGACGACTGTTACATATATCAACCATCAGGGGGAAACAAGGAGTTCCCTGGCGATGGAGGAGCATCCGGGGGAGTGGGAACTCCATCTGGAAATCTTTGCCCAAATAACTCAATTATGGGGCATTCCAGACATGGTTCTGATGGCCTCTCGTCAGAACTTCAAGGTCCCTTGTTACGGGTCCAAATCCAGGGATCCCAAGGCGACTCTATTGGATACAATAGTAGCACCTTGGATCTTCAACCTAGCTTATGTATTCCCACCGTTTCCTCTCATTCCCAGGCTGGTAGCCAGGATCAATCTGGAGAGGGCTTCGGTGATCTTGATAGTTCCTGTGTGGCCACGCAGGACTTGGTATGCAGACCTGGTGAATGTGTCATCGGCTCCACCATGGAAGCTACCTTTGAGACAGGACCTTCTTATTCAGGGTCCATTCGAACATCCGAATCTGGTTTTCCTCCAACTGACTGCTTGGAGTTTGAACGCTTGATTTTATCAAAGCGTGGGTTTTCAGATTCTGTAATAGATACTCTTATTCAGGCTAGAAAGCCTGTAACTAGAAAAATTTACCATAATATATGGAAAAAATATATCTGTTGGTGTGAATCTAAAGGATTCCCATGGAACAAGATAAAAATTCCTAAGATTCTTTCCTTTCTTTAAGAAGGTTTGGAGAAAGGATTTTCTGCAAGTACAGATCTCTGCTTTATCTGTTTTACTTCACAAAAGGCTGGCAGCTGTGCCAGACGTTTCAGCGTTTGTTCAGGCTCTGGTTAGAATCAAGCCTGTTTACAGACCTTTGACTCTTCCCTGGAGTCTTAATCTAGTTCTTTCAGTTCTTCAAGGGGTTCCGTTTGGACCCTTACATTCCGTAGATATTAAGTTATTATCTTGGAAAGTTTTGTTTTAGGTTGCAATTTCTTCCGCTAGAAGAGTTTCTGAGTCATCTGCTCTGCAGTGTTCTCCGCCCTATCTGGTCCATGCAGATAAGGTGGTTTTACGTACTGAGCCTGGTTTTCTTCCGAAGGTTGTTTCCAACAAAAATATTAACCAGGAGATAGTTGTACCTTCTTTGTGTCCGAATCCAGTTTCATAGAAGGAACGTTTGTTACACAATTTGGACGTTGTCCGTGCTCTAAAATTCTATTTAGAGGCTACTGAAGATTTTAGACAAACATCTTCTTTGTTTGTTGTTTATTCTGGTTAAAGGAGAGGTAAAAAAGCAACTTCTACCTCTCTTTCCTTTTGGTTTAAAAGCATCATCAGATTGGCTTTTGAGACTGCCGGACGGCAGCCTCCTGAAAGTATCACAGCTCACTCCACTAGGGCTGTGGCTTCCACATGGGCCTTCAAGAATGAGGTTCCTGTTGACCAAATTTTTTTTAAATTATATACTTTTGCTTCTTCGGAGGCTATTTTTGGGAGAAAGGTTTTGCAAGCCGTGGTGCCTTCCGTTTGGGTGACCTGATTTGCTCCCTCCCTTCATCCGTGTCCTAAAGCTTTGGTATTGGTTCCCACAAGTAAGGATGACGCCGTGGACCGGACACACCTATGTTGGAGAGAACAGAATTTATGCTTACCTGATAAATTACTTTCTCCAACGGTGTGTCCGGTCCACGGCCCGCCCTGGTTTTTTAATCAGGTCTGATGAATTATTTTCTCTAACTACAGTCACCACGTTACCATATGGTTTCTCCTATATATATTTCCTCCTGTCCGTCGGTCGAATGACTGGGGTAGGCGGAGCCTAGGAGGGACTATATGGCCAGCTTTGCTGGGCTCTTTGCCATTTCCTGTTGGGGAGGAGAATATCCCACAAGTAAGGATGACGCCGTGGACCGGACACACCGTTGGAGAAAGTAATTTATCAGGTAAGCATAAATTCTGTTTTTGAAAAAAAGTGGTTTTGAAATAGCAAAGTGCTACTTGTATTTATTGCCCTATAACTTGCAAATAAAGCAAAGAACATGTTAACATTGGGTATTTCTAAACTCAGGACAAATTTTAGAAACTATTTAGCATGGTTGTTTTTTGGTGGCTGTAGATGTGTAACAGATTTTGGGGGTCAAAGTTAGAAAAAGTGTGTTTTTTTTTCATTTTTTCCTCATATTTTATAATATTTTTAATAGTAAATTATAAGATATGATGAAAATAATGGTATCTTTAGAAAGTCCATTTAGTGGTGAGAAAAACGGTATATAATATGTGTGGGTACAGTAAATGAGTAAGAGGAAAATTACAGCTAAACACAAACACCGCAGAAATGTAAAAATAGCCCTGGTCCTTAAGGGAAAGCAGTGATGTGCAGTCACTAGAGGCAGATGAGGCAGTGCTTCACCTCTCATATGGGCAAAAATATATATATATATTTTTTATGAGCTTTAAAAAAATTGCAATTTTTTTCCCCAGCATTTTTTTTTTCACAGCTACATGTTGTGCAATGGAGAGACACAAGCAGGTCTGCCCACCAATACACAACATGCTGCGCCACCTACTGGATTAAAGTGGTTAAGCTCATTGCATGTCCCATAATTGCTTATTTGAGGCAGTCCTATTTGGGCTGAACCAATCTAATGAGAGGCATTAGTCAGTGGAACTTAGGGTTGGGGCTGGATGTTAAATCATATAAAACAAAACAAAAACGGAAAAAAACTACTTTCATTTATTTTGTTGCTGTGCTGTGAAGCTGCCAGCTTTTGCTAAAGTGAAAAAGAGAGTTCTGTATTTCCTCTCTAAGTGCAGTGGAATGTTCCACTGTCACTTCCTTAATACAGACGGAGGCAGAGCAGGAAGAGATTCAGTCAATAAGCAGTGTTTAAGACACATCTTTGAAGTAAGTTCTACAACCTTAGATTTCACTTAAAGGGATTCTGTTAGTGAAAATTATAATTTAATGAATGTGATTTAGTGTTTTTTGTGTTTTTACTCTTTAACAGCAGTTGAAGGATCGTTTTTGTATTTTGTTTCCTCAACCTTTACACCCACTAACTTAACAGCTTGCCTTCACTTTCTGAACTCTCTGTAGCTCTGCTGTTTTATTACATAAAAATGCAATGGTCTCTCTCCCTCCCCCTTGTGTGTGTCTCTCTATCTATCTATATCTATCTATCCATCTCTCTCCTTATGTGTTGTTCTCCCCCATGGTCTCTCTGTCTCGCTTCCTCCCCCTCTGACTCTCTCATCCCTTATGTGTCTCTCTAACCCTCTGTGTTTGATTGTGTCTCTCTCTCTTTCTCTAACCCTCTGTGTGTGATTGTGTCTCTCTCTTTTTCTCTCTAACCCTCTGTGTGTGTGTGTGTGTGTGTCTCTCTCTCTCTCTTTCTCTCTTTCTCTCTCTCTCTCTCTCTCTCTCTCTCTCTCTAACCCTCTGTGTGTGTCTCTCTCTCTCTCTTTCTCTCTCTCTCTCTCTCTCTCTCTAACCCTCTGTGTGTGTCTCTCTCTTTTTCTCTCTCTCTCTCTCTCTCTCTCTCTAACCCTCTGTGTGTGTCTCTCTTTCTCTCTCTCTCTCTCTAACCCTCTGTGTGTCTCTCTCTCTCTCTGTCTCTATCTTTCTTTCTCTCTCTAACCCTCTGTGTGTGTCTTTCTCTTTCTCTCTCTTTCTCTCTCTAACCCTCTGTGTATGTGTTTCTGTCTACCTTTTATTTATTTAATTAATGAATTGGTAGTGCCATCTGATGGTGTGGCTTTATTTAAAGGGGTGGGGTCAAGCGCCCCACCATCTTTAAATTTCACCAGCTGCCACTGGATCAAGACATTTTTATATTTACTGAATAATGAAAGAATCTATAATGATAGATTCCTCATGTGATTGGCTCACCCATGTGCATTGCTATTTCTTCAACAAAGGATATCTAAAGAATGAAGGCGTATCCAAGCCACTGCCTCACCAGCCTCTGACATCACTGCACGTCACTGAGGGAAAGAAATTGAAAAATGGCCTTGGTCCTTAAGGGGTTAAAGAAACATAAAACCCCAGATTCAGATAAAGCATATTATTTTAAACATCTTTCCAATTTGCTTCTAAGTTTTCATTTTCTTGGTATCCTTTGTTAAAAAGTATACCCAAGTAGGCTCAGAAATAGCAAGGCACTACTTGGAGTTAGCTGCTGATTGGTGGCTGCACATATAGCTCTTGTCATTGGCTCACCTTATGTGTTCAGCAGTGCAATGCTGCTCCTTCAAAAAAGAATACCAAGAGAACGAAACAATTTTTGATAATGGACTTAAATTGGGAAGATGTATAAAACTGTATGCTCTAAATTGGTGTTTCTCAACCGCCATCCTCAAGTACCCCCCAATAGGCCAGGTTTTCATTATAGCTGAACCAGTGCACAGGTGACATAATCAGCTGATCAGTAACCATGGTTACAACCTGCTCTCACCTATCTGCTGATTATTTCACCTGTGCACTGGTTCAGCTATAATGAAAACCTGGCCTGTTGGGGGTACTTGAGGGCCGCAGTTGAGAAACAATGCTCTAAATCATGAAAAGGAAAAAAAATGGGTTTCATGTCCCTATTTAATATAGCTAAAAAAAAAAAAAGTATTTTTCGTTATCTATATTAATGGTAACGTATCACACATATAGCAACTCCTGTGCATTTAATTCTCAAGAATATTGAGGGCCCAGAAATATCATTTATATACAATTATATGTCACGCATATAGTTGCTCTGTATTTCTTTCCATAAGGCAGGGATAGTCCACAACTTACTTCCTTACTGTTGGGAAATACAACACCTGGCCACCAGGAAGCGGCAAAGACACCCCAGCCAAAGGCTTAAAGGGAGAGTCTAGTCAAAATTAAACTTTCATGATTCAGATAGGGCATGCAAATTTAAACAACTTTCCATTTGACTTTTATCATTTAATTTGCTTTGTTCCCTTGGTGGTATTTTTGAAAAGCTAAACCTAGCTAGGCTCAAACTGATTTATAAACCATTGAAAACCACCTCTTAGCTCAGAGCATTTTGAAAGTTTTTTTTACAGTTAGACCGTACTAGTTCATGTGTGTCATAAAGATAACATTGTGTTCACTTCTGTGGAGTTATTTAGGAGTCTGCACTGATTGGCTAAACTGCATGTCTGTCAAAAGCACTGAGCTAAGGGGGCAGTCTGCAGAGGCTTAGATACAAGGTAATCACTAAGGTAAAACATATACAGTGAGGCCTCGGTTTACGAATTTAATTCGTTCTCCGGGTCGTTTCGTATTGCGAAAAATTCGTAAACCGAAACACGTTTTCCCATAGGAATGCATTGAAAATCAATTAATGCGTTCCGGAGGTCCGAAAAAATTCAAATAAAGTGTCCAAAAAATGCTCCAAAAGGCTTAACAACTTGCTGCAAATGGCTCCAATGTCTCCAAAAGGCTCCACAACTTGCTGCAAATGGCTCCAAAAGGCTTAACAACTTGCTGCAAATGACTCCAAAAGGCTCAACAACTTGCTGCAAAATGGCTCCAAAACCTCTCCAACACCTCCACACTGGTACCCAAATTTCATTAATTCAATCATACTTGAGTATGCAGGGGGCACAGGGGCCACTGGTTTCGTATTGCGAAAAATATTCGTAAACCGAGGGGGGCAAACCGGCATTTTGTTTCGTATTGCGAAAAAAATTCGTAAACCGAGTCAATTTTTCTTCAAATTTCGATTTCGTAAACCGAAATTTCGTATACCGAGTCGTGCGTAAACCGGGGCCTCACTGTATTAATATAACTGTGTTGGATGGTTATGCAAAACTTGGGAATTGGTAATAAAGGGATTATCTATCTTTTTAAACAATAAAAAGTCTGGTGTAGACTGTCCCTTTAAATATCCCTCCCACTATCCCCCAGTCATTCTTTGCCGTTATTCACTATAGAAGGTGGCAGAGAAGTTTCAGAAGATTCAGATAGTCCTTAACGGGAATGTTCCCTTCAAAAAAGGACTGGAGTTTTAAGTAATCATGTCCACCTCTCAGTGAGAGTTTTGATGATAGTCTGGAGATGCAGGGAAAGTTTTTCTGCGAACCCATCTAGACTGTTGCTAACAGCTCCTGAGCAATCAGTGTTGACGAGTTTCACTGTTTCCTGCTACACACTCAAGCCCATGTCAGAAGCGCTGCTGCAAGACTGTCACTTGAGAGGCTGTGCCTGTTCCACAGCATGGATCCTACATACATTCATACATACTGTATGTGTGTGTATACGTGTATGTATGTATATGTGTGTATGTATATATATATATATATATATACCCAGAGGCAGAACTTTTCTTTACTTTCTGCGATGTGATTTTTTTTTAGTGAATTTTTTTCTGCAGGTCATTTTTAAATGAAATTCAATTTTAAATTAGACCGCTACACTAAGGCACCAGTTAAATTGCAATGTGTTGGTTAACTGAAGAATACAGCAATTTTTAATGTTTTATAATATAGTGCAGTAGTTGAAAATGCATTGCAAATTAGCTGCATACAAAAAAAAATACATTTTAATATGTCTCTTTAATAAATCTGTTTCCTTTTCTCTTGGTCTAACATAGAAATGTAGTAATAAAAAGATGCAGTGCTTTTACATTCAGAATAAACAGCTTTGCAGACTGGAAAAGGCTAAGGGGCGGATTTGAAAAAATTTCTGAGAGCCAGTCAACAAAGCAATGTGCTGCTGCTTTGCAGCGCTACTGCATATTTGACTGCTCACTTCAAACAGCACTTTGCCCTGGATGCACTGTGTTAAGGAACATTTATACAGTGCAGCCAGAGCACAGCTCTGTTTGAAGAGAACTGTCTAATGTGGAGCAGCACTACAAAGTTCAAGCGCTAACAATTCCTGCACATGTCCTGTTCTTTCTGCAGACATGCTGCATTTTCTGCGATGACATCTCACATCACTGTATGTTCTGCCTTGGGATATATATATATATATATATATATATATATATATATATATATATATATATATATATATATATATATATATATATATATATATATATATATATATATATATATATATATAGTACTCCTCAAGAAGCAGGCGCTCTGCATTTAAAATGTTTTTAATACATCAAAGAGTCAAACAGTACGGTTTGACTCTTTGATGTATTAAAAACATTTGAAACGCCAGCGAGTGCCTGCTTCTTGAGGAGTACTTTATGTGATATTTTGTGGGCACTATATATATATATATATATATATATATATATATATATATATATATATATATATATATATATATATATATATATATATATATATATATATATTATACAGGGTCATAGTGTGGCTCCTTTTATACCTCGATAGGATCAAGGATTAATATCTCCTTCAGGTATATTATTTGAGCAGCTTGGGGATTTATATATGGGGGGTTTTGGGCTTAGACTGTGGGGGGGTTTTGGCTTGAAACAAACAGGTCTCACTTTCGTTTTTGACGTGTTGTGCAGCTCATAATAGCTTAGCGCTCTTTTTCATAGCAGGTGAAGTCCTGTCTTACGCACCACGTGACCGGGTGCAGTCTTTTTCATTTTCTAAAGTCTTGCTGCAGACATCATTCCTGAGGAGAGCGTTTTCACTGTTAGCTGTCTGGGTCTAGGAGGTGGTCAGTGCCCCACCCATTGTGATTTATAAAGGTGCCGTTTTTTAAATAAAAGCATTTATTTTTGTTTGTCCTTCTGTGGGTATATATATATAAAGCTATGGAGGACTACATTAAAAGGTTCCACTCCTTCTGTACTGATTAATAATTCCTGTTTATATTGTGAGGAGGCTGTGGTTTGTCCGCCTGCTCAATTTTGTTCCATTTGACTAAACACTTTTCTAAAGTCTAAGGGAGACAAGCCTGCTAATACGCATAGTGCTATTAGCCCTTCTGAGCTGTCTACTTCTCAGGAATCTGGGTCCCGAGAAATGACTACCCTTTCTACATTACCCGCTCCACATGCAGTTCCCCATGACTCAACTAATCCTCTATCTGAAGGGGGCTTTTTCCAGCGGACTTTACAGCACAGTTACAATCAGCAGTGTCTGCGGCCCTGAGTGCCTTACTTTGCTCTAACAAACGCAAGAGAAAGCTAAAACACAGTTCTCCTGGCCTAGAGTCATCTAAATATTTGTCATATTTAGCTACTATATCCCAGCTATCCGAGGATGAGTTAACCTCTGTAGCTTCAGAGGGTGAATTTTCTGAGTCTGAGACTTCAGTTTCTAATCCTCCTTCAGCGGAGGAACCCTCCTTTAGATTTAAAATTGATCATCTGCGTTTTTTTATTAAAGGAGGTTCTATCTACATTAGAGGTTCCAGAGGCTACACTCACTGGGGAACCTAAGATCCCTAAATTAGACAGGGTTTATGAAGATAGAAGGGTCCTTCTGACTTTTCCTGTGCCAGTTAAAATGGCGAACATTATTAGTAATGAATGGGAAAGAGTAGGAACTTCTTTTTCCCCCTAGTCTACTTTTAAAAAATAATTCCCAGTCCCTGACTCTCAATAAGATTTGTGGGGCTCCATCCCTAAGGTGGATGGCGCTATCTCTACGCTGGCTAAGCATACTACTATCCCTCTGGAGAATAGATCTTCTTTTAGAGAGCCTATGGATAAGAAAATGTAACCTTTTCTGAGGAAGATGTTTCAACATACAGGGTTTTTATTTAAACCGGCAGCAGCTGTAACCCCGGTTGCTGGAGCAGCTACCTACTGGTGCATCACTTGGTTGGAACTCAATGAGGTGGAGACTTCCCTCGAGGATATTCAGGAGACAATTAAAGCACTGAGAATTGCTAACTCTTTAATCTGTGACGCGAATATGCAGATTATTCGGATAAATGCAAAGGCTTCTGGCTTTGCAGTTCTAGCCCGTCAGGCTCTCTCTGGTTGAAGTCTTGGGGTCTCTTCACCCCTAAGTGTTTACAGAGATATGCAGCGAGTGGGGGACGCCGGAGATGGATCTCATGGCATCCCGCCTCAATACCAAGCTACCCAGGTACGGGTCGAGGGATCCTCAGGTGGAACTGATAGATGCCCTATCAGTACCATGGAGGTTCAGACTCATATCTTTTTCCTACATTACCGCTTCTCCCTCGTGTGGTGGCTCGCATCAAGCAGGAGCGAGCATCAGTGATTCTGATTCCTCCGTCGTGACCGCGAAGGCCGTGGTTTGTGGATCTGGTGGGGATGTCCTCATCTCCTCGGTGGAGGTCACCTTGTCACAGATCTGCTGATACAGGGTCCCTTCGTTCATCAAAATCTAGATTCTCTAAAGCTGACTGCATGGGGATTGAAGGCTTAGTCTTAGCCAAGAGAGGGTTTTCTGGGAGTGTTTTCGGTTCAAGCTCGTAAGCCAGTTACTCGTCATTATCTACCATAAAGTGTGGAGGACTTATTTGTACTGGTGTGAAGAGTGTGGCTTTTCCTGGCATAAGGTTAAAGTTGCCAGAATATTAGCTTTCCTCCAGGATGGACTGGAGAAGGGTTTATCTGCTAGTTCCCTGAAGGGACAGATTTCGCCCTGTTGGTGTTACTGCACAAAAGATTGGCTGAGCTTCCGGATCTGCAATCCTTTGTTAGGGCTCTGGCTAGGATCAGACCTGTGTTTATATCTGGGGCTCTGCCTTGGAGCCTCAATCTTGTTCTTAGTGTTTTGCAGCAGGCTCAGTTTGAGCCTATGCATACTGTTGACATTAAATTGTTATCTTGGAAGTTTCTATTTTTGCTGGCTATTGCCTCTGTGCGCAGAGTTTGAGATTTCTGCTTTGCAATTTGACCCCCTTATCTGGTTTTTCATGCTGATAAGGTGGTTTTACGAACTAAATTAGGGCTCCTCCCTAAGGTGGTGTTGGATTGTAAGCTTAATCAAGAGATCATCATTCCTTCCTTGTGTACTAAACCTTCTTCAGCAAAGGAACATTTTACTTCACAATCTAGATGTGGTTCGTGCCTTGAAGTTCTATCTTCAGGCTACTAAGGAATTCAGACAATCTTCTTCTTTGCTTGTCATCTATATGGTGAAGCGTAAGGGGCAGAAGGTTACTACAACTTCTCTATCTTTCTGGTTAAGGAGTGTCATCCACTTAATTTATGAGTCAGCGGGTTGACAGCCTCCTGAGAGGATTACAGCTCATTCCACTAGAGCAGTGGCTTCCTCCTGGGCTTTTAAGAACAAAGCCTCAATGGATCAGATTAGTAAGGCGGTACCTGGTCGGCTGAAGCAGCTTTCGGGAAAAAAGTTTTGCAGACTGTGGTGCCCTCAGAATAGGGTCCGCCTCTTTTTTTTTTTTTTCTTTCTGTTCCCTCCTGTTATTCATTCAGTGTCCTCTGGAGCTTGGGTATAGTTTTCCCAACAGTAAGGAATGAAGTTGTGGACTCTCCCTGTCTTGTGGAAGGAAAACATAATTTATGCTTACCAGATAAATTCCTTTCCTTCCTGGCAGGTAGAGTCCACGACCCCGCCTATAATTTTGTTTTTGATGGTCGGCTCCCTTTTTATATTTCTTCTGGCACCTTTTTTATACCCTGATGTTTCTCCTACTTTTCCTTGTTCCCTCGGCAGAATGACTGGGGGATAGGGGAAGTGGGAGGGATATTTAAGCTTTTGGTCGGGGTGTCTTTGCCTTCTCCTGGTGGCTAGGTGTTGTATTTCCCAAAATTAAGGAATGAAGTTGTGGACTCTCCCTGCAAGGAAGGAAAGGAATTTATCTGGTAAGCATAAATTATGTTTTTAATTCCCTTCCCCTTACGTTTATCTCTGCTTTTATTTTGTCCCTTTATCCCATGTGTGCTCATAGCCTATTGGCGGCAAATGTGCTGATACCTTGTTTTTTTGGTGTAGGAACAGTTTGGTTTTCATTGCGAGTTCATGAATGAAATTAATATTTTTCATGTAACAAGAGTACATGTTATTTTTCATGAAGCAGTTCATTTTAAGAGCACATTCTCAGACTATGACAGTTGCACAACAATTGCTTTATAATGTATTACTTTATTTTCAGAGCAGACACCATTGCGCTTTTATTTTGGGATCGTTAAAACCGCAGTTATTTGTTGGCCATATTTATTCATAAAATGGCCTTTTGCTATTTTTCATTATCGCATTTTCTTTTTGTAAAATTTGTTGTTTTTTTTTTGTGTTAAGGAGGCAAGAGTTATAGTCTTGATAATATAACAAGTCTGATACTCTCCATCTATAATTTAATTTAGTATTACAGAATATTACAGTTAATTTTACATTAACTTGTACCTTGCAACATTTCCTGAAGTCATCTGTGATTGGAGGCTTAGGCTGAGTCAGGGAGACCCATGGGCTGACATACAAATCTTCTGTAGGGTGGCATCTTGAGGGAAGAGTTGTGGGAGGGGCTGGGCCATCTCGTAGGTGGGGTTATGCAGTGGGCAGGGTGAGTACCGTTCATGGTCAAGTCCTAGGTGGTTCCTGGTTTAACTCAGAATTTATATATTTTTTCATAATTCAGATAGAGCATACACGGTCTGTGTCACTGTCTGTAACAATCATCCATTTGCTCCGGTGGGAGGTTTGAAAGGGATGGAGTGAGGAGAGTGGGAGGCACATTGGTGGAAGGGGGAGTGAGTGTGAGGGTGGGGTGGCACCATATCTACAGATAAAAGTTTAGTAGGGAGGGGATGCTACACAACAGAAAAATGGGGTGGGTCCTACATGATGATAGTGGGGAGACCCCTACACTACAGAAAAACAAAAATAAATACATTTATAAAAAAAAAACTAAGCTTGGGTACTGGAAGAAAGCTGCCAGTACCTTAGATGGCGATCAAGAGTGTGGGGGGAGAGGACTGATTGGGAGGGGTCAGGGAGATGGAAGGGCAATTCCTGTATTAAAATACTATTACCCTTACCAGCTAACTAATTAATTAACCCCTTCACTACCGGCAATTTAAGAAGTGTGGGGCACAGCTACAATTAGCGGCCTTCTAATTGCTAAAAACTAGTTGAAAATCCATACATGTCTGCTATTTCTGAACAAAGAGGGCCACGGAGAAGCTTTTACAACTATTTGTCTTATGACTGCAGTAGTTGTGTGTACATTTCAGTGAGCAATAAAAGTTTTTCTGTTTAAATGGAGATAAAATGATTCTGTATTTTGGGCACATTTTTCTCTCAAATTCCCGGTAACGAGGGAGTTAAGGACCATTAAATACAGAAGAATTTAATAATCACCAAGTGCATAATAAAAATACCTTGCAATAGCACTTTTAATAAATGAGCAAAATGTTTGTTTTTTCTTCTGACAAATGTCAGATTTTACTTAAAGGGCCACTAAACCCAAAATCTTTCTTTCATGATTCAGATAGAGAATACAAATTTAAACAACATTACAATTTACTTCTATTATTTATTTTGCTTCATTTTTTAGATATCCTTAGTTGAAAAAAAAGCAATGCACATTGTGAGCCAATAACACGAGGCTTCTATGTACAGCAACCAATCAGCAGCTACTGAGCATATCTAGATATGCTTTTCAGCAAAGAATATCAAGAGAATAAAACAAATTAGATAATATAAGTAAATTAGAAAGATGTTTAAAATTGCATTCTCTTTCTAAATCATGAAAGAAAAAATGTGGGTTTCATGGCCCTTTAAATGTGTTGTCCCCTGTATCATGTGATAGTAGTCAGCCAATCAGACTCCTTTACATATATACTGTGAACTCTTGCACATGCTCACTAGTACAGTGTACATATAAAAAGACTACACAATTTGATAACTGATTTGGAAAGTCTCTTAAAACGTAATGCTCTATATGAATAATGAAAATTAAATTTTGACATTAGTGTCCCTTTTTTAAGTTATTTTTATACAGAAATTAATCATGTAATTGTGAAAAAAGCCACATTCAAAATAGTGGCTTAAAGGAATAGTTTAGTCAAAATTAGACATTCATGATTCAGATAGAGCAGCAACTTTCTAATTTACTCCTATTATCAAATGTTCTTTGTTCTCTTGGTATCTTTATTTGAATGTTAGCTTAGGAGCAGGACCATTTTTGGTTCAGCACTTGGGTAGCACTTGCCAATTGGTGGCTACATTTAGACACCAATCAGAAAGTGCTACCCATGTGCTGAACCAAAAATGGGCCGGCTCCTAAGCTAACATTCCTGCTTTTTCAAATAAAGATACCAATAGAACGAAGAAAAAATGATAATAGGAGTAAATTAGAAAGTTGCTAACAATTGCCTGCTCTATCTAAATCATGATAGTTTAATTTTGACTAGACTGTCCCTTTACATACACACCCCTCAAATAGCCTGATCACCATTGCTGTGGGATAGTTCCTGCACATATCAAGCAATTACACTGCGGTATGTAGGAGAGTCAGGGTTCTGCATTTCATACAATGCGTCTAAGACATTAAATTATGCTGTCACATGATACAGTCGCTGGCAAATTGAAGTAAATATTGAAATTTGTCAGGAAAAAAAAACTACTTTTAAAATTTGCAGTGACATTACAATCAATGCCTTGTCTTTTTATTATGCATTTGTTGATTATTCAACTCTAATGGTCCTTTTTAAATGACCTTCTAAAGGTGTCTCTCCTTACTGACCCAGTCATTTTTTAGTTCTTTCCATCACAGGATGGACAGGACTAAGTCCCTCTCCCTTACTCTGAGACATGCCAGCAGGTGGCACTGCAGGAGCAGTGAACTCCTGAAGCTAAGGCATGATGCTACGGGTTCTTTGGACAAGCTTCTCAGAGTCCAGAATGTACACAGCTGCCTGGAATCAATTTAAGGGGACTTCTGGTAAGAGTCTTCATCTTACTTTAGAAATGGGAATTATTTTCCTTTTCCATTTGGGTAATTGAAAAAATATCAGCGCTCTCAGATACTATTTGGAAGATACTAAATAAATCATTTATTTTTAAATTGATGGTTCCAGAAAAGAGCCTTAAAGCTTCCAGAGTTTAAGCCAATCTCATATGATCCTGACAGCTTCTTAGACCTGTCATCTTGAAGCTTCAAAGGAACAGTTATGAAAGGCAGCAATATTGTCTTCCTTGCATACTTTCAGTAAACCTACTATTAGTTTTATGTGACCTATGCTGAGGGTTTTTTGTTTGTTTTTCTCCCCTGTCTCCGTATAGCTCAGTGTTGTTACTAGAGATGTGCATTCATAGAGTAATTTAATATATGAATAGCCAAATACATTATTGGACAATACGGACAAAAAACGAATGATAACTTGGAGAAATAGATTTGTTCATGCCATTTGGCGCCAACAAAAAGGTCCAGGAATGGGGAGAAAGAGTTGAATTGTTTGGTTAACAAACTTCTTTTGTTTGTATTGATTTACAGGGGTTTATATTATTCATTTGTCCATCATCCCCTGTTCAATCCGGCCATAGAATTACTAATGACTGATGTTAGGGACAGTCGGTCAGGCACTTACTGCTGGATTTTAGTCCTACAGGAGTTGTATGTTCTTTTAACATTGAAAAATAGGTTCTTTTAATTGTTCAGATCCTATAAAGTAAGATTTTTGTTCATATTAATTGTCTATATTAGCTTGTCCCATTGGAAATAACGATAACAAATCTGAATCCAATATTCGTCTGAACTGAATGCCTGCATAGACAAAATTCGGCTGAACCGAACGGTTTAAAAAATCCAAAATGAATCATTCAGACAAAACTATTTTTTCGCCCCTGCACGTCTATTTGGTACTAATCCACCAGTTCAGATGCTTCTATGAGAACATGAGACAACTAGATTTATACTTATACAGTTTCTTTACACGCAAAGAAGAATTATATGAATTCCAATCCTACTTGACACAACTTTATTTGTGTCCATAACTTTGAGCCATTTTGGAGGCCAACCCCTTTCTCCTTATGTTAATTTGTTTCATGCTTGGCTATACAGGAACTATTTGAAGGAGGTAGGAGTGGTTGTTTATAGGGGGTTACCCACCTCTTTAGACTACTGGAAGGGGTTCTAACTATTGCAATAGCCAGGGGCCATATGCGCCGTAATACTAATATGGTTCTGCTTTATTGGTAAGAATAATTGTTTTAGTAGACTTAAAGGGACAATAACTTCTTAATGTTTTAAATTTTATTTTCTAGGATAGGTATTTTTTAGGTAGACTTTATTATTTTGGGGGGTGGGGGTTACTTACTTGTTTTGTAGAGGGGACTCTTAAAAACATAATTTGTAAAAGAAGGGGGGGGCGAAGGAAAAAATATATAATAAAATGTATGTGTTTATGTGTGTCCCCTGTTTCCGAGCGAATCTTCAGGCTCGCCAGAAACACCAGTTATGAAGCAGCGGTCTTAAGACCGCTGCTCCATAACTGGTCCGCTGCATTCATCGATGTCTATCGGACATGATACGTTACAGCGTATCATGTCCGACAGACAATGATAAATCGGCCCTGAAGTGTACAAGTGCTCGATGGAATGGAAGCTTACTGGCTAATAGCGGCAACTCCCAGATTTCTTTTGGTGGACAGTCACCCACCTCACAAGCATAAACAGATTTAAACACAGGAACATCTATTTTTCAGAAAAACAGAACTAGCATTATGTAGATTACCTTCATCTGGATGAAACCTAGGAAAAATGAATTTTAATGTTACAAATATTGGTATTAAAATAAATGGCCCTTAAAGGGACTGGAAACCGTGACATTTTGTTTCATAATTTGGATAGAACATACGATTTTAAACAACTTTTCAATTTACTTATATTAAATGATTACTTTCTGTTATAATTTTTAAGCTAAACAACTAACATATTAAAGTTAATAAACATTAATTAAAATCTACTGATCTATATTTTCTCCAAAATGAAGTTTCATAACGTTCTAAAAGTTATATCTTTTTTTCGCCGATGATGTCACGTTATCCTGCCCACTATTTTCAGCACTGAGTGTTCAAAATACTTAAACCAATAACTTTGTGTTTAAAGCGCCATTTTGAAACCTAGGTATTGTAAACGGATTGGTACAGAGCAAAGGATACCCACGGAGTGTTTGGAAAACAATTAAATTTGCAGACAAGATTTCTGATAAACGGTAGGGATATGTTAATGAAATGCTATTGATAAAAAGCGTATTTGTGGTAGTTAGTTAGTAACAGGCATACAAAATATTTACTTACAGTGGCCCTTTAAACTTTCTTCATTCTCTTGTTATCCTTTGAAGAAGGAACATCATTGCACTACTGGCAGCTAGATCAACACATCTAGTTAGCCAATCACAAGAGATAAATGTGTGCAGGCACCAATCAGATGCCAACTCCCACTAGTGTAGGATAAGTGCATATTCTTTTTCAACAAGGGATACCAAGGGAATGAAGCACATTTGAAAATAGAAGTTAATTTAAAAGTGTCTTAAAATGTCATGCTCTATCTGAATAATGCAAGTTTAATTTTGACTTTCCTATCCCTTTAATACAAAGTATTTTCTCCTATCAGCCACTTTCTCCAAGTTATTGGCAATAAGAAATTATTATTTCACTCTTTTTGTTTTTTATAACTTGGTTGCATCACAGTGGAAATGCCTGACAAATAGATGACTCTTCTTTATAGATAAAATCCGTATGTGCAAGCTTTGAATACGAAAACATTGGTAAATAACCTTTGGAATGCTTTCTTGTTGCAGGAACAGTGAATCTGCGCACACAGACCTCGCCTCAAGCTGCCACAGGGCCCACATCTGGAATTGTACTTCATGTAGAAGCAGCAGAGCTATTAGCAGGAATTGTTTTCACTGACCGGGCGGTCATACGCTTGCAGTTTCATTTTGTTTTGTATTTTCTGCCAGAACAGTTATGAGAATAAAAAAGACAAAAAAAATACAAGTTGTAATAAAATCGTTCTTTATTTTCTGGTTCACAAATTGTGCATTAAAATGAATAAAGATAAAGTTTATTTTAAAGAGAAATTGGATGAAAATACAACGGGAAGCAACAGATGTATATGGTCTGTGTAAGAATCATCTGACTCATGACTAAAGATGGTTGTCTCCTGAATTGTACAAAGACGACTACTTTGTTACAGGCCAGAAACTGTCTGGGATCTAGTTAATGAATATTGAAGTGATTCATTATCTTTAGTGCAACATTAAAGGGACAGTCTAGTCCAAAATAAACTTTCATGATTCGGGTAGAGAATGTCATTTTAAACAATTTTACATTTTACTTTTATCACCGATTTTGCTTTGGTCTCTTGGTATTCTTAGTTGAAAGCTAAACCCAGGAGGTTCATATGCTAATTTCTAAGCCCTTGAAGGCCGCCTCTTCTCTCGGGGCATTTTGACAGTTTTTCACCACTAGAGGGTGTTAGTTCATGTGTGTCATATAGATAACACTGTGCTCACGCAGGTGGAGTTCAGGTGAGTCAGCTCTGATTGGCTAAAATGGATGTCTGCAAACTGCCCCTTATTTCAGTTCTTTTGACAGAGGCTTAGATACAAAGAAATCACAGAGGTAAAAAGTGTAAAACTAGGGAATGGGTAATAAAGGGATTATCTATCTTTTTAAACAATAAAAATTCTGGTGTAGACTGTCCCTTTAACAATGCAAAAAGAAACCCCAGCATTTGCAGAAATCTGGGCTTACGTAGTTTATACTCTTCAGATTCTATCCCTGTCCTCTAGGAAAAAAATGAACACAATGACCACTCCCCATATTACCTTAATTGTGGCTTACTGAGCAACACACTTGTTTTGGTAATCACAGAATTTGCAAGACTTAGACTTTCTTCCTGGTTTGCTGTTAGCCGGGTAGAAGGCATTTTGGCTGCTGAGAATTCATTGGCATTACAAGGTGGTTGTTTTTTTGTTTTGTTTTGTTTGGGGGGGATCTTCTATACAGACTTTTTGGTTTTCTATTGGGTTCTATTGATGCTCTGGTTGCCATTTCCCTGGGTCATACATAAGAGAGGTTATTTATGTGGCACAAGTCTACACGTTTCCACTATTATGATTTCCACTTGACACCAGGGAGTGAGAAACGTAATTTACATCTCAAGTGGATATACACCCTAATACTGTAGACCCTGTTTGTACTGTGCACTATACTACACTGCTTCCTCTATGAACAACTTTTGTTTATGGTAATTCTTCATATTCTCAGATCAAAGTGCCTGCCCCAGTTGTCCATCATTATTTGGTTTCAGACTTGAAAAGTAAGTCCTGGGCAGTATTTGTTTAAATGTCTTTACTCTTAATAACTTTTATTTTTGCCTTATTGTAGTCCTGACCCCAGATTATCTACTGTAATAAGAACCACCACAATAGATATACTGGACACATTTTTTTTGAGGAAAGTTTGCCCACATTCTACATAAAACATGCGAATACAGACACAGATTAAAGCTGCTGTAATATATTCTAAGTGTGATACTGTTGCATTTGAGTCATTAAAGAGACATTCGGTTTAGAAAGCCAATCATCTACTTTATCAGGAAACACTGTTACTCAAGAGTTCCAGTCATCATTTATTGCCATAGAGTACTTCAGTGTAGGAACAGGTGCACAGCAAGTTGAAAGAAGTTCTCCCCCACGTGCATGACACAGTAACTTGAAACAATACTTCTACACACTCTATGCGTATATAACCATAAAAGCTTTGGATACCTCAACATATTTCGTTTAATGTAATCTAAGGTACACAGCAGTATGTCAGATGGCGTGAATGCCAAATAGTTTTTGTAGGAGCATGTTTATTCCACTTAAGGAACATTTGCATAGTCACCTGTCGGTATATGGCCGGGTTATAATACAATATATTTAATAATTATTTTTTAAAACAAACCTTCAATAAAATGCATATACAAAACAATTAAAATTAATGTAAATTCCTAAATTCTTTATATTAGTTAAAAATTATAGACACATTGATTTATATTTATAGGACCAGGTTATGAATCAAACTATACATGTTTATGCTGTTATAATATGCTATACAAAGATCATAAAAATTACCTTATTCACAATAATCTCCCAAATCAGAGTTGCATTTAAATATCACAATGAGATGCCAAGGTATGGTTTAACTTCCAGACAAATATACTTAAGCTATTTAGCCCACAAATGATTCTATACAACTCCTAATTAAAACACCAGAAGTTATATATATTAATGTAAACAAACAGTTTATATGCCAATTTATCTAAGCTGAATTAAATTCTTAATTATCTACAATTAAGACAAATTCTGAAATATATTTATATGGCTACAATTATAAATTACTTGGCAAACAAAAGATTAGTTTTAAACTACGGAGGACTATGGATATAACGTAAAATTCAAATTGTGCCCTTTTAAAATTACTAACTGTAATCTAACTACAGCCTTTGATTTAAAATATTAAATATACTTAACAGTTTATTATACTTTACCCAAATAGCCAAATTAATGTTTCAATTTTCTCTGATAAATCCAATTTTATCTCATAAATTAAGAGGTAATTTTTGCAAGAAATGTAGGCCCAGATTGCTTTATATAGACTGGATCCCAAGGTAACAGTTTGTCAGTTAAAATTCAGCAGCAGACCCTTTTTTTTTTTTTTTCTCTCTTGCCTGGGGTTATATCACGCGATATAATCCCACCCATTTTGTTTCTAATTATTGGTAAAACTATATGATAGGCCCTTCGGAGCTTGTCCTTGGTCCGCCCTTAACGGATTTGAGCATTGATTGGTTATTTGGGAGACGCCTTACCTGGCTGTGCATGTATTCCAATAGATAATTTATTTGGCTGTCATACCAGTTTTAATCCCCTAGGGGCCAGCAGACAACTGCAAATATAGTCTCACCATTAATTATCGCCAAAATCCAAATATCTCCTTATATTGTTTATATTTAACATACTATAATCCCTAGCATTAATAAACCTCTCTTGTCAACATCTATATTTAATTTAACATAACAGAAAATGTACAATTTGACACCAAACACCAGTATTTATCAATTTCTATGTTAAAATAGAAAATGCCCACATATATCCATGTTTATGGCTAATATTCATAGGACATCTTGCTGTCCGTACAATAAAGAAACAAATGTTGTTAAAAATGTCAAACATTTATACATCTATTTGCAGTATTTATCAAGTTCAGCAAATATTTATGTAATATGTTACTATTAGTCACTGCTTCTTAGGTCCACAAATACACATTTGTATACAGTATTTGAATTTAAGAGTTACAATGCAAGACATGTTGAAAACTGGATTCTTAGGTTTTCAGTTTCCAATATTACCCTTCTTAGGCATAGACAATCTCCCAGATTCATGTGTTTATATTTAATATGTTGTCTGAATATATACATATATTAATTTGAGTATCTTAAACGTACATGAAAATTTGGCACAATTCTTTTGTAAGATTTATTTTTCCTATGTCATACAAAGACTTGAGATGCCAATTGTCTGGGATCTGCATATGGGAAACTCAGCAGGGGACAATTCACACTTAGGTGATATGAGTCATTTCTTCAGCTGAAAACTGGTTCTCCCTCTGAATCTGTTTAAGCCTTAAAAGAAATCATCAGACATCATGTCTCTTGGTATATGTTTCTCTCAGATCAGAAAGAAATGGTGAGAAACTTCAAAAGGGCTTCTTGTGTCTGATCTCTAAGATTTGCAATACACAGCCATATAGATGACCATCTCTTTGAGTTAACTTTTCTTTTTCTAATTGAACCAAATGTTTATTCCTTTGTTCTCATTTGGATGTATTGTAATCATGAAAAGGGGGTTTTGGGGCTGTTATGGCTATAGCCCACACAATTTATGTCAAATTTTATATTAACCAAAAATGAAACATCAATTCATGTGGTACATCTGTAGTCCACTTCATGTTATTCACAGATACCCTGACACACCTTAAGATCAATGGGTGCTGGATATCATTTCAAGAGGTTATCAACTTGAGTTAAAAAATGCTCTATCTGAAATGCTTTGTAATTTGACGATACCTATTACATCAAGAGGAGGGATATAATCTTCAAGTACATAGAGAAATTACAAAAATGAAATGTAATACAAGGGGTTTCAGTGTTGCAGCTCGGAGGTCTTGATCAACTTTTTCTCATATAACAAATTCAAGATGACCTTAGTTTTATCTGTCATAAAATGGAATCCTTGTAAAAGCATTTCTGGGTTCCATGGATCTCAAGATCATATATTCCAGTAATAAAGATCATGTGCAGTAGCTGCGATTCAAAGTAGGAGTACAGTATTTCCGATTTGTTGCTCTTCCATTTGGCATTTACTCAGCTCGAGGACCTTTAAGAAAAGTGCTTTTTGTGCAAATTCAGAACCAATGAATTTTTATACTTCAGCACATGGCCTATATCCTGCTTGTAGTTTGATCACAGGAAGTCTATATACAGGCTTGGATTAAGTTGTTTGGAAAACTTGCATCAACTATACATATGAGCAAAACTGCAGATGGGCCCATTGCACATAAAATGGAATTCAGTTAGTCCCAGAGCATTCCTTTCCTCGTATCAAGTAACATTAAGATTTGTGGCTTCAGTCACAATTTCTTCAAAGGCCTTTGTTGGACTGCCCTTTGTTTCAGATAAAAAGCAACTCCCAACACATTGGTCTAGAAATCAACTTATTTGGGGTGATTTGAACATAGAAGATGAATCCAGAAGAATCAATCTTTCCTTCAAACATTTTAGAAGTCGGAGCAGTATTTCTCTCCAAGCAGTATATACTTACAGACAACAGGACAGCAATATCTAAATTATGTTTTACAAGTAGGAACGAAAAGTCACAGTCCTTTTTTTTTGGGGGGGGGGGGGGGCTAGAAATGTGAATAATGTCACAGTAGTTAATTTTCCTGCATATCTGACCTATAAATCAGATTACTTGAGCAGATTCTTAATCTATCAGACAGGATGATGGCCCCATAGAAGATAACAGAACAATTGGGTTATAAAGAAATGGATTTGATGGCACCCAACAAGCGTCATCAAGAACAGTCCTTTAGATGATTCCCTCTCATTAGTCAATAAATAAACCTGCTACGTCCACATACTCTAGAGCCTTGACTGTCTTTTTCAGAGGGATGATTCAATGTAATGCTTTCATAGCTGATGATATTAGGTCATTTTACGTCATTCGATTTAATTTCTAGCACTTTAAAGGTCTGATGTCTAAGCCGTTACAGGTGTCAAACATTTTCAAGCTTTGGCTTATGTCTGTCATTTGAAGAGATTATTTACACCACCTTGGAATTTACCTCACATGCTCAAAGCTGCTTTAGAGTCACACTTTGAAACTTTAGCTGAAGCCCCTTTTATATTTTTGATGCTTAAAACAATATTCCTGGCTACTATTACTTCTACAGGAATAGTCTCAGAACTTTCAGCACTGTCAGTGAATTAACCATATTCGGTTTTCCATAAGGACAAGTAGTGTTATATACAGTTTCAAAATTTTATCTAAGGTTGTTTAATACATTTTTTTGCTTCAAAAGATACAGGTGTTATTGTCCAGATAAGAAGACCATAAAAGGGAAGCCTGTATAGACAGGGATATGGTTAGATACCTTCACTATTATGAACATCTCACAAGAATGGAGGAAGAGAAATAGTGTGGTTTCTTTATTGGTACACTGAAAATGGTGTTTACCTTGCAAAAGCTACCATTTCATTTTGAAAGTATAATATATTGTAAATGTATTTAAGCTGAAAGAAATTTCATTTCCAGAAGGACTCATTCTACAAGGGTAGACTCACCTCCTGGGTAATGAAAGCAGATGGATCACCTTCTGAACTTGGGAGGAAGTTTGGAAGACTCCTAACACATTCCTTTCTTGTTACAAACTGGATGTCTGACAATCAGCTTCAGCAAATTTTGGAAGATACTAATTTCTGTTATGTCATACTAAATATTTGTAAAGAGAGATAAATAAATGAGCAAGCTCAACATTTATATAGTTGGTGCAGACCCAAGAAGACTATATGTATTTAAACCAAAAAGTTAGATTCAAAGGATATAGCAATCCTTGTATAAAAAGAATGGGACTTCAGCACTGTTTTAGATGATATCAAAAAAATGTCATCACTTTATACCACCAACGGCTGAGCATGCATAGATCCCCATGATAACCTGCCCAGACACAGCCTGTTATGATACAGGGTTTGGTGTTGCATGAAAAAAGCCAATTTTCTGGGATGCCAGATTTGCCTTTTAGATTTTAGTTTTGTATATGTTTTGATACATAGTGTTACTTACCTCAAAAAGTGCAAAGATATCACTTATTTGCACCTTATTTCAGGGATGTGTGTGTGTGTTTTTTATGCCATGATAATAGAAAATGCCTATCTGTGGATATATATGAATACAATATTTTTTTTATATAATTTAAAAGTGCTGAAGTCCCATTCTTTTTATACAATGATTACTATATCCTTGGGATCTAACTTTTCAGTTTAAATGCATTTAAATATTTGTAAAGACTGTAGTGTATTTCTTTTATGTGTCTTTCCACCCCCCCCCCCCCCACACACACACACACATAATTTTGTATTATTTTGTAGGCATATAATCTGGTAAATTTTAGATAGGAGAGACTAGGCAACTGTGACTTAAATCCAAAATATAGAGAATTTTTTTTTTTTAAATCTTGGCTCATATTAATTATAATTCTCATAAGGATACCTATTCTTGCTGCCCATACTGTAATGGACATTTAGTAAAAATTAGGGTATCTTTAACCCTTTGAGTGCATTGTCATCATCCGCTCAATGCCTTAAGTACGAATGACAACCACATGTCTTCTTTGGGAGGGACAGGTTTTTTTTAAAGACTGATTGTGGCCCCCCTACAGTTAAAGGCCCATAATAGGTGACATAGGGTTTCTGCATTGCCTGGGCAATCTTGCAATGGTGGTGATCAACACACTAACCCGGAAACCAGGAAGTGCTTTATTGACCTTAAAGGGACACTGAACCCAAATTTTTTCTATTGTGATTCAGATAGAGCATGCAATTTTAAGCAACTTTCTAATTTACTCCTATTATCAAATTCTTTTCATTCTCTTAGTATCTTTATTTGAAATGCAAGAATGTAAGTTTAGATGCCGGCCCATTTTTGGTGAACACACTGTGTTCTTGCTGATTGGTGGGTAAATTCACCTACCAATAAACAAGTGCTTTCCATGGTTCTGAACCAAAAAAAGCTTAGATGCCTTCTTTTTCAAATAAAGAAAGCAAGAGAACAAAGAAAATTTGATTTTAGGAGTAAATTTGAAAGTTGTTTAAAATTGCATGCTTTATCTGAATCACAAAAGAAAAAATGTGGGTTCAGTGTCCCTTTAAGGGAACTGGATGGGGGGGGAAGTATTAAGACCCCTCAATCTCAGCTCCCTTAAGCCCTAGAAAACTCCAAGACTCACAGTCTTAAAAGAATGTTTGGGTAACAGAGGGAAAATTTATAGTAATTTTTTAAAATTAAAAATACACACTTTTTTTTTAGTTTTTTTTCGAAAGGTGTAACTGGTCTGGTCAACTTAGATCTCTCTTTATGTGTTAAAATGTCCTAATTGATGATGCCTAAATCAGCTGAGATGGAAATCAGTTTAGACTTACATTTTCTGAGTTTACAGGTCAAATAACAAGAAAAAGTAGCCTCAATTTAAAGGTATACTAGGTAAGATATTTAAATCCTGGATATAAATCTGGGTTTCTTAATATTTGTGTAAGTGGGGAAGTGAGTGTTGACAAAGTCGGGTTGGTTTTGAGTTTCAAATGTTTCATATATTATTAGAAAATTTCTAACTGGCTTGTCTGTTTTCAAGCTCGAAAAAGGCTGTAAATGGCTGAAACACATTGCTCTTTATACCTCTGTTTTATGTCCTTTCCCGGTATCCGTAGTCTTGTCACTAAGTGGTAATATTCAAACAGCAACATAGTGGATACTTTGTTAAAGACCACCTCAGGAACGCTATTTCAAAATAGCACAATGGGCGTTTCGGATCTTTGTCGGCTGCTTTTAGGACTACTTTGTGTGGAACTGAAGCCGAATCCTCCCGGTGTAAGTAATTTAAAGCACCATAGATTTGTTTTTTTCTTCCTATTTTGATTGGGATTTTTTCCAATTTCCGTGTCTTCCGCTCACTTGGAGTCCGCTCACCTTATCAAAGCCTTCCTTTGTGGAATTTGTCCCCTTCATGGATATAAACTTTATTTGCTCTCTCACGCAATTGTAACCCTGTGTACATTTTAGATTATATGAGAATCTCATTTTATTGTATTGTATGCACTTTATTTTATTTCTGTTTTTATTTTTGATGCTACAGTATATGTTATTGAACTTATTGTCTCCAAACTCACTGGAGATTTTAATTTTTTCGAATAAATTGCATTTTTATTGTATACTCTTTTCTGTCATGTATTGCTAATTAAGCTGTCACGTACAGCGCAACAGTATTTCTTCCTTTCAGGAATTGGATTGTGTAATTTTAGGTAACCAAGTCCAGCTCAGCACTAGTATATCAATGGTGTGCACACTGAAAGGATCTCTGCCAAAGACCCCAGCAATGACAAAAAAAATCAGTATCACCACCGTCTACTTAAAGGGCCATAATACCCAAATGTTTAAACACTTGAAAGTGATGCAGCATAGCTGTAAAAAGCTGACTAGAAAATATCTCCTGGACATCTCTATGTAAAAAAGAAAGATATTTTACCTCAAAAGTTCCTCAGTAGCCACCTCCCATTGTAAACGATTTCTAAGCAGCATTTTAGTGTGTCTGTCCTAGGACAGCTTAGGGGATGAGCCTCGTGAACTCTCATATTATTTCACCAATCAGGTAAAGGAAGCTTACTATGAAATCTCATGAGAGTTAAGTCAAATCTCATGAGATCACAGTAAGAGTTCATGACCTCAGCACTGCTGATGCTGATTGGCTGCTGTTCATTTCTTCATTTTATTTTTACCTGCAGCTGGGAGCAGGTGAAGTATATCTTTTTACACAGAACTTACTCTGCTGAGCTCAGGAAATTGTGAGGTAAAATATCTTCCTTTTTTACATAGAGATGCTCAGGTGAGATTTTCATGTCAGCTTTTTACAGTTATACTGCATCAGTTTCACGTGATTTAGCATATGAGTATTATGTCCCTTTAAATATACTATTGGAACAAGAGCAGTGAAAGGAACCGTGTGTGTGTGTGTGTGTATATATATTCTGACTATATTGAAAATTAAACATTCACTTATTGATTTTTTATTAGTATCACTTTTTTTTGTTCTAAATAAAAGATTCAAAGCGAATACAATAAATTAGATAATAGAAATAAAGTGGAAATGTATTTAAAATTGCACACTCTGTCCGAATCATGAATGAAAAATGTGGGTTACATGTCCCTTTAACATTGCTGTAAATTATAAGAATTAAAAATGTTATCAGTCCACTTCTCTTTCCCTGTATTAAAAAAAATGTCTTAATGATAACACTGAAGATACAGATTTATGTTCTTTTTTTAGTTTATTTATTTTTAGTCTTGTTTTAGCTTAAACCATCTTCCAGATGTTTGCATTTGTTTTTTTTTAGTATTACGTGTTATAAAATGTACCCTATGAAGTATATTACAATAACAAATCAATATTTCTACAAAATGGTTTTAAATGCAAAAATATGATAGGCCACCCCGTCCTACATTATAGTCAACTCTCCTAGGCACATTTTCACCAACTCCCAGATTGACAAACCCCCCCCATTACCCCTGTAGCATTGCTGCCAAAGAGGTTTGGAATGTTTTCCAATTCTTCCCAAAGGTGTTAAATGGGGTTTAGGTCTGGGCTGTGAGCCTACGGAACCTGTTGCATCTAATAGAAACAAGACAGCTAAATGGAAATGGAATATTACGTCCAAACTTTTCATAAGCTAGGCCAGGTTTGAAAGCCAAAAACTGATGAGTGGTGTAATCTAGTGCTAAAAAAAAACTATAATGGAAGAAGAGCCCCATGATTGATATAGCCTTGAACAAAGAGAACCTGAGCCTAGAGATCAAAAATTTAGTGGACGCAGTGGAAAGCACTTCCTCGCGCTGTCCAACTTTCCCCTAATCTGTCCTCATTTAAAAGCTCCCTAAAGACACACTTGTTCAAGGAAGCTTATCACCCAACTTGGTAACAAATGAATTCCACTTCCTTAATAATTGCCCTCATCTAACTCTGTATTAACTTCTTTCTCACCCTTACAGGCCTCACCTCCTGTATCTAACCCATCTACCCTTTTAGATTGTACGTTCCCAATAGGCTTCTGAATTCCTCCTGTATTTGTTTGTCCTGTCAAGAGTTTGCCAAAACATTCATATACTCAGCAGTAGCGGACATACTCAACAGAGGGCCCTGGTGCAAATTTGTTTTTGGGCCCCCAAAGGTAACTCAATAGTAAGCAATAGTAATAACATGCATGCTGCTCTGTATAGTGATTTTGAGGATAGATTGATGGCCTGCACTAATAAAAGGTTCCCTTGCATTAGGGTTGTACCAATGGTAGTTCCGCCCCGATACTCAGGTAATATACCTAAGTGTAACAATGTATTTGAAATACTAAGAGAACAAGTCAGCAAAAAATATGTAGTAACAAAATAGTTAAAACTTTTACTTAATGTATAATACATTTAAAAAATAGTATAATCAAGATAGCTAGCTGGTAGTCTTCTGAATCTTTTAAAAACACCTCGCAACTCTATGCATCACTATTTTGGAATACAGTGGTGGACTGGTTCATCAGAATACCAGAACATTTCATGGTGGGCCACCATCGCGGTAGGGCTGCATCCTTAGGGGGGTCACAGAGCGAGCATTGTGCACATGCGTAGCACGTTTCATCAAGGCAGCTCCTCTCCTGATGAGGGTGTTTTGGCCTCTGGTGGCAGAAAAGTGGCTCCAGGACAGCTCCTAACAAGGGTATGGAGGTCTGTTGCCATAGAAAAGTGGCCCATGGCAAGGAAGGGGGGGTAAAGGTGGGGCAAGGAAGGGGGGGTAAAGGTGGGGCCAGGGCGGGCTTGCCTTATTAAGGCTTCCCCATGATTATATATCCTTCTCCCTCTTATTCTATTCCCTTTGACAGGGTTCCTACATCTGAAAATGATAAATTTATAACAATAATAACAATACGTTATGTGGTGTAGCTTTTGTGGGGTTTTTTAATCTGTTCAGCAGACTACTAGCTAGCTCTCTTGATTATACTATTTTTATTATACATCAAGTAAAAATATTAACAATTTTGTTTCTACACTTTTTTTGTTGACATAATTCTTGTTCTCTCAGTATTTCAAATAACCTATATGGGTACATAAAATAACAGTAAATATGATTTTAACCCCTTGTGCCAATTGGATGTAGGCACTACATTAGACAGCACTTTTCCTAGCGTACTGTGTTGGTGTAGTACCTACGTTTAACACAGAGGCTCATGTTGCAGTTCCTGCTGTCATCTAAGAAAGCCGAGATTGCAGCTGGGGGCAGACCGCATGTGCAATCATATAGTAAGGGAGGACTGATCGTGCTCCCTTACCATATGAAGCCAGATCTCCGATCGTTACAGAGAGTGACATGGTCTGTCACTTTCTCTAATGATCATTCATTGGTGCCAAGTGGGATCAGTGGGAGGGATAATGCGGGGGGATGACCCAGCAGAGGAGGAGGGAGTGTCGGGGTTCCCTACACCAGTGAACCGCGGTCCTCAAGTACCCCCAACAGGACAGGTTTCATTATAGCTGAACCAGTGCACAGGTGAAATAATCAGCTGATCAATAACACCATGGTTACTAACCTGCTCTCGTCCATTAGCTGATTATTTCATATGTGCTCTGGTTCAGCTATAATGAAAACCTGGCCTGTTGGGGGTACTTGAGGACCTCGGTTGAGAAAGACTGATTGGAGAGCAGTCCCACCCACTCTCTACATTGGCTTCCTAAGGGCTTTCAAAGGGCTGAACTTCAAGAATGTCATATGACACAAACACTGATTGGATGTTCAATGGAATTGTGATCAAAAATTTAAAAAATCATCCCATTGGGCTGGCATAACATTGTAATAGAAGCAATTCATGGATAGATTTTTTGGAAAAAAAGGTACACATATACTTTTTTAATAGCAAATATTACATATATGACATTTAAAAATAAAATTTACCATCACTTTAAACACCACAGGCTTTTGTATAAACATTGTACCTGTCCCACACTCCCTAAGTATTGCAAATCAAATAGCTGGATTACTTACTTTGCAGCATTTTGAAAACCTACGTTACATATTTTGTTTCTGGCCACTATACGAAGAATAGGACAAAGCGCATTTTTTTATTTTTTTTTCCCCTTTAAAGGGATAGGAAAGTCAAAATTAAACTTGCATGATTCAGATACAGCAGGTCATTTTAACACACTTTTAATTTTTAATTTTAATTTTTCTATTTTCAAATTTGCTTTGTTCTTTTAGTATCCCTTGTTGAAAAAGAATAAACACATATCCTACGCTAGTGGAAGCTAGCTGCTGATTGGTGCCTGCATACATTTGTCTCTTGTGATTGGCTAACTAGATGTGTTCAGCTAGCTGCCAATGTTCCTTCAGCAAAGGATAGCAGAAGAATGAAGAACATTTGATAATAGAAGTAAATTGGAAAGTTGCTTAAAATTGTATGTTCTTTCAAAATCATGAAAGAAAATTTTGGGGTTTCCTGTCCCTTTAGCCTCTTTTCTTTTTCTTTTTGTCTGTCAATAGATAATTTAAATATTTAATTGTATAAATAGAAAATTAAGCATCCAATTGCTTAATTACAACCATACACTAACATAGTTTATTTGTGCACAATTAGGTCAATGTTTTAACAGTTTAATTCAATTACAAAAATAAACTAAGAAGTCAAGTTCATTAAAGGGAAGTATTTTCTCTGTTATATCTAAAAGAAAATGATAGACATTTTTTAATTGGATGCACAAGCATGCACACAGCTTTTCTTAACAGTTTTTATGCAAAATAAATATATTTCAAATATGTTTAACGTTTAACTACTGTTCTTTTACAGATGTTATAAAAAATGATGGAGTGTCTCTTTAAAATGTGAACTGAGCACCCCTACAAACAAACCCTTCGTGTGCTAGTAAACAAAATTGCCAAAACTAATTTTCATCATGGTAAACATTTAAATGTTTTGTTCTCTTAATTAAAAGGGACATGAAACCCACAATTTTTCTTTTATGATTTAGATAGAGCGTGCAATTTTAAACAACTTTCTAATTTACTTCTATTATCTAATGTGCTTCATTCTCTTGATATTCTTTGCTGAAAAGCATATCTAGATAGGCTTAATAGCTGCTGATTGGTGGCTGCACATAGATGCCTTGTGTGATTGACTTACCCATGTGCTTTGCTCTTTTTAAACATAGGATATCTAAAAAAATTAGCAAATTAGATAATAGAAGTAAATTGTTTAAATTGTATTCTCTACCTGAATCATGAAAGAAAAGTTTTGGGTTTAGTGTCCCTTTAAGTAAAATATGTGAAAATATTGAGAGAAAAAAAGTATTTTCTAAAGGATGGAATCAGGGTAGGTGTTCGAACCTATAGCACAAATGCCCAAGGTAGGAGGTCATATTTGGGCTATCACCATACTGCTTGGTTTAATTGTATATAACTGCATACTTACAAATACATGCTATAGAGCCTTTATTATTGATGCTTGTTGTGGATTAAAATACAATTTAAATGTAATATTTCTTTAATGACCATTTAAATAAAAAATAAAAAATGGCGCTCAAGGGCCCTGCTGTTCCCTCACTGTGTTTGTAAAAGAGTTCCTCCTCACAGACTTGGCATTTGTGTTGGCACTCACAGCCCATTTACCTGTGCCCCCTTCAGTGTCCTGGCAGCTGCCTAGTACCTAGTAAGTCTACACACACTGCCTTGGAACCTGTGTCTCCCTAATTACCCAACTGCCTGTGCTGTCACCTGTGTGCCCAGTTATTGTCTGGGTGATGGTGCCTTTCTTCTGTATCCCCTCTCACTACCCTAGAACCTGTGCCCGCCTCATTATATTAGTGTTTTTTGTCACAGCCTTGGTACTGGTTTAGTTTACCTTCTCACTACCCTATAAATTCTGTCCACCTCATTGTCCTAGTATCAGTTTTTGTCACTGCCCTGTTCCTATGCGTTCCATCTCACTGCCCTAATACCCGTGTCTCTTCCCACTACTCTATTACCTGTGCCCATCTCACTGCCCTAATACCTGTGTCCCTTCCCACTACCCTATTACCTGTCCCCATC